>NW_026943827.1:5995167-6199199 GCF_035594765.1 Anolis carolinensis | reverse complement strand
CTCCCACCATTCCATAGCTAAGGCCTGATGGGACCTGTAGTGCAAAACCCACTTCCAAAAAGTAGAAATAATAATAATAATAGACCTTTCTTGAAAAATGTACCTGGTTCTCAAACACTATCTGGCACACATCCAGTGAGGAAGGAGGCAGGAAAGGCAGCCACGTGGAAGGTGAGGAGGTGGGAAAATGAGAAGGCAGGAAGAGTGCATGCCTGGCCAAAGGGAAAGAGAAAGGCAGGCGAAAAGGATCTCATGCACACAGCTTAAGGAGAAGCTGCTTCTCTCGCTTTTTCCTTCCCTCTCTTGAGCGAGTGCCGGCCAAAGAGGGAAGCAAGGGAAGGGAGAGGGGAAAGCATGAGCGACGACGCTTTCACACAGCACCAGCCGAGGAAGGAGAAAGGAGCCCCGGCGGCAGCGGCGGCGGCTCCCTCCTAGGTCTTATTTTCGGGGGAGGTCTTATATTTGGCAATTCCCCCAAACCTGTACTAGGTCTTATTTTATGGGGATGTCTTATTTTCGGGGAAACACGGTAGTTACAGAGAACGGTCAACTCCTTTGTTTAAACAGCTCCACTGGCTACCAATAAGTTTCCGGGCCCAATTCAAGGTGCAGGTTATTACCTATAAAGCCTTAAACGGTTCAGGACCTGCCTATCTCCGTGATCGCCTCCTCTCCTACGAGCCAACGCGAGCCCTGAGATCATCCGGGGAGGCGCTCCTCTCGCTCCCGCCTCCGTCTCAAATGCGGCTGGTGGGGACGAGGGAGAGAGAGGGCCTTCCTTCTCGGCAGTGGCCCCCATCCCGGCTCGGGAACTCTCTCCCTAAGGAGATCAGGTGAGCTCCTTCCCTGCCCATTTTCCGTCGGGAATTGAAAACACGGTTGTTCCAGAGCGCGTTTAAATGAACAGGCCCAAAAGAGCTGTTATTAGAATGCTTCTTTCTGTTTTGAAAGCATATGGCACTTTATCACTGTTACTTATTTCCATGATACAGCACTTGATGAAACCTGTCCCCACTGGGTTGCTTTTAATTACTCTGATTTTATCTGCTTGGATTTTAATGTATTTGTCCATTATTTTATTTTGTGTATTGTTGGAATGTTTTAAGTTTATGTTAAATATGTTGTTGTTGTTCGGGCTTGTCCCTGTTGTGAGCTGCCCCGAGTCCCTTCGGGGAGATGGGGCGGGATATAAAAATAAAGTTTATTTATTTATTATTGCAAAACAACACAAAAGAGCCTAGAAAACAGCCAAAAATGGGCTCAAAACAATGTCCAAAAAGAACTAAAAAAACCCCGAACTCGGGATATAATCTGGATTATCCTGGGAAATAATCCGGATTAAAACAAACTATGCCGAAATGGCTGGAAACTCGCTCCACCTACTCGACGGAGCTTAGCGAACACAGGAAAGCAACCAGCAACAACCCACAGTGACCAGCGGAGCCATTTCAGTCCTTGTGTGTCGAGAGAGGAGGAGGAAAAGTAAACAGTTGTTTTCAAAATAAGTTTGAATTGTTCAGTTTTATTTATTCAACTTCCTCCTCTTCCTCCTCCTCCTCTTCTTCTTCTTGACTTTCTGCTGGGGCCCCTTCCAAGTCCCTTTGAACCCTTTCACTTCATTTCCCCTTTCAATTGCTGATCCAAGGCTCCTTCTGGGCTCTGCTTTGTGTAACACAGGCATGGGCCAACTTGGGCCCTCCCTCCAGGTGTTTTGGACTTCAACTCCCGCCGTTCCTAACAGCCTCAGGCCCTTTCCTTGCTTAAGTGGCTGAGGGGAAAAGGAAGGGTCTTGAGGCTTGTGGGAGTTGTGGGAGTTGAAGTCCAAAACGCCTGGAGAGAGGGAGAGGGGGGGCCCAAGTTGGCCCATGCCTGCTGTTGTGATGGAGTCTTTGAGTAGAGATACTACTAGTTGTGTTAGAAGAGGCAGGAAAACTACTCCCTTGCCAGATGTCCTAAGCCAAGGGTCCCCAAACTAAGGCCCGGGGGCCGGATGCGGCCCATCGAAGCCATTTATCCGGCCCCCACGGCACAAGGGCAGAAGGGGGTTGGGCTAAATGACCCAAGGGGTCTCTTCTTCTCTTACAACCATCATCATCATCATTATTATTATTATTATTATTATTATTATTATTATTGGGTGGCCATCTCCCAGGGGTGCTTTGCATCTGCTTTTGGTGCACAGAAGCAGAAGGGGGTTGGACTCAATGGCCCAAGAGGTCTCTTCCAACCCTCTTTATTATTATTATTATTATTATTATTATTATTATTATTATTATTATTAAACATTGAGGCTGGGTGGCTATCTGTCAGGGGTGCTTTGCTTGTGTTTTCGGTGCCAGAGGCAGAAGGGGGTTGGACTCAATGGCCCAAGGGGTCTCTTACAACCCTCTTTATTATTATTATTATTATTATTATTATTATTATTATTATTATTAAACATTGAGGCTGGGTGGCCATCTGTCAGGGGTGCTTTGCTTGTGCTTTTGGTGCCAGAGGCAGAAGGGGATTGGACTCAATGGCCCAAGGGGTCTCTTACAACCCTCTTTATTATTATTATTATTATTATTATTATTATTATTATTAAACATTGAGGCTGGGTGGCCATCTGTCAGGGGTGCTTTACTTGTGCTTTTGGTGCCAGAGGCAGAAGGGGGTTGGACTCAATGGCCCAAGGGGTCTCTTACAACCCTCTATCATTATTATTATTATTATTATTATTATTATTATTATTATTATTAAACATTGAGGCTGGGTGGCCATCTGTCAGGGGTGCTTTGCTTGTGTTGTCGGTGCACAAAGGCAGAAGGGGATTGGACTCAATGGCCCAAGGGGTCTCTTACAACCCTCTTTATTATTATTATTATTATTATTATTATTATTATTATTATTAAACATTGAGGCTGGGTGGCCATCTGTCAGGGGTGCTTTGCTTGTGCTTTTGGTGCCAGAGGCAGAAGGGGGTTGGACTCAATGGCCCAAGGGGTCTCTTACAACCCTCTTTATTATTATTACTATTATTATTATTATTATTATTATTATTATTAAACATTGAGGCTGGGTGGCCATCTGTCAGGGGTGCTTTGCTTGTGCTTTCGGTGCACAAAGGCAGAAGGGGGTTGGACTCAATGGCCCAAGGGGTCTCTTACAACCCTCTTTATTATTATTACTATTATTATTATTATTATTATTATTATTATTATTAAACATTGAGGCTGGGTGGCCATCTGTCAGGGGTGCTTTGCTTGTGTTTTCGGTGCACAAAGGCAGAAGGGGATTGGACTCAATGGCCCAAGAGGTCTCTTACAACCCTCTATTATTATTATTATTGCTGTTGTTGTTGTTGTTGTTGTTATTATTATTGCTCGGTGGCCAACTATAGTCTGGCCCTCCAACGGTCCGAAGGATTGTGAACTGGTCCCCTGTTTAAAAAGTTTGGGGACCCCTGTCCTAAGCTCTCCAGAATCCGTGTCCTTCAACAGAAGACGCTATCTAAACAAGCAAAGATCTCAGAAACCATCGCTGAGGAGGAGTGCCCGCTTGGCTGAGCGTGGAGACTCTTGCTAGAAGCCTTTCCCTTGGGAACTTAGGAGAGGAAGGTCCCTTGGGGGGAAGACTTTGCACCTCAATAAAAGCCTTGCTCACAGTAGTTTCCCCGTGGTGTCAACGTTACCCAACGTTAAGAAGCTTCGTTGCCTCCAGTTCCCAGCCTCTTGGCTCGAGCGGTCAGCAGTTGCTGTTACTCGCGAGTAGACTGGGATTGAGTCTACTTCTCTCTCATTTCATGTGCCAAGTTTTGTTTCTACGCTCTCAAGTTTCTGCCTTGCTTCTAAGAACTTTCATGAATGTTTGAACCCTGTTTGTGTTTCTTGCCTGCTGGATTGACTCCCCACTCAAACCCTGTTTTGGTTTGAGTGTGTTTCGGTACCTGGACTTTGGACTCTAATACTGGACATATTCCTTGACATTTCTGGACTATCTTATACCTTTTCTTAAAGGGCTTTTGCTTGCTCAACTTCTCCACCAATTCATTTTTGGACTGTGTAAAGAAGTGTATGATTTTATTTTGTTTAATGATGACATGTTTATTTGATTTGTTTAAACAGTCAGGTTTGGTTAATTTAAAATGGTGAGTATTAGAGCTGTTAATACCAGCATTGAAGAACCGGCTGCTATGACAATGGGGGCGGAGCCAACCGCCATTTGGAAAGGAAAAGGGGAATGTTTTAAAACCCAGTTTCAGTCTGTGATTTTTAGTCGCAGGAAGAAGACTGATTCTCATGTGGAGGATCAGGGTGACTCAAAAAAATTTGAGTCAGGTCTAAAATAAAAGGATTTATTTTAGACAGTCTGTGATTTTAAATCACAGGGAGCAGTCTGGTTTCAAGACTGAAGGGAACCAGAAGGACAGACCTCTATTAGGCCAGACTAAGCAAGTTAGGGGACTTGTTTAGGGTCATTTACAGAGGCTGTGGTTTAGGGAAAGTTAATCCCAGTAGATCCAGGAGGATCAGGTTTTAGTTTAGCTGAGAGGAAGAAGTATTTTGAAAGTTTGAACACCTCATATCTGTTTGTAACCATTAAGCTAAGTGCCTTTTAAAAGTTATAAGAAACCATCAAGCTCGGTACAAGCAATAAACTTGTTTTGATTTAATTCCATCTAAGTCTCTGTCACAATTATATACCAAGTTAAGCAATATCAACATCTGAGGTAAAATAAACAAAGAAGGTATAAAAAGAACCAGTGCCATCTGCCGACATCTCCTCCATTGGTGGCAGCGAAGAAGATAATTAAATAAATAATTAATTAAAATCATCATCCATAAGACATCTTTATAATTGGTGGTATCTGTGTGTGTGGTGGGATCAAGAGGATTCCATTCCTGTCACACATCTGTACAAATTGGTGGCAGCGGTGGGATCAAAAAGATTCTTCCCTCACACATCTTTACAGACTGTTATTTGCTTTAATAAAGATATTAAAAGATTATTGGCCTCAGTGTTGGTTTTCGGTGCTCTCGCTGCCTGATTGTAACAGATACATTTGCTGATTTCTACCAGAAATTATATAAAGGTGAAAATAATTTGCAATGCGATGACTGGGTCCGAGAAATATTGGGAGAAGAGGACAAACATTTTTTACAAAAGGTTATTTCATATCAGGAAATCGATGAGGTAATAGGAAACTTTAAAAAAGCAAAATCACCCAGAGCTGATGGTTGTTATTGTACTGTTTTAAATGTATTTATTGTA
The DNA here is from genome assembly GCF_035594765.1 of Anolis carolinensis. Lineage (NCBI taxonomy): Eukaryota > Metazoa > Chordata > Lepidosauria > Squamata > Anolidae > Anolis > Anolis carolinensis. Next base: position 6,193,949 of record NW_026943827.1, on the reverse strand, counting down.
CTATGCTAAACCAATTGCTTTAATTGCCTATGTTTTATTTTTTGTACTATATACGGCATTGAATTTTGCCAGATTGTGAGCTGCCCTGAGTCCCTTTGGGTGAGAAGGGTGGCATAGAAATGATGGAAATAAATAAATATATATATATAAAAGGGTGATGGAATCGCGGCACCGAGCAAAACAACAAAAGTAAAGGCCCCCCCAACCTCGAAATTTGACAACACAACCCATCATCCACGCCTTAAGGTTGAAACAACAACATATCACGTCACGCACCTCCACATGGCCAGAACCCACAACGCACCATCAGGAGCCATGCCGGGAGGGAGGGAAAGAGAAAGCATAATGGCCGCCGGCAAGAGGAAAGGCAAGCAATGGGGAAAAGCTTTCCCCTGGGTCCTAGCGCCCGCCCATCACCCGAATCATTTATCTCCACTATACAACCTTATCCAACCTTATACAATATCCAACCCATTTTAATACTCAATATTTTAAATATATGCTATGAACCATGACAATCAACACAATCTGACTCCTAATATTTTAACAAGCTTAAAATCACAACACCAAATAAAAAACAACACTCTTAAAACACGGGAATGCCAGACACTAAACAATCAGGGCCAGCTAACACCTCCCACGATCTGCCATGCAGGACACAATCCAAGCACTCCCAACAGATGGCCACCCAGCCTCTCAATATTAATAATAATAATAATAATAATAATAATAATAATAATAATAATAATAACAACATCATCATACAATCCTAAGGTTTGCAGAGACCCCTGAGAATCATCCAGTAAAACTTCCTTCTACCACACAGGAGGACACAATCCAAACACTCCTGACAGATGGCCATCCACCCACTATATAATCATAATGATGATAATAAAGATAATAATCATGATGATAACAGCAACAATAATAATAATAATCATAGAACTATACCATCCAATAATTTGGAGACACCCCGAATGGCCATCCACCCCAACCCTTTCTACTATGCACCAAGACACAATCTAACCATTCACAACACTTGGACAACGTATGCATACTATACAATACTACACAGCGACAAAGACCCCCTCTACTCTCACCACTTTCACATGACACAAACAACCAAATACAGTAGAGTCTCATCCAAGCTAAACGGGCCAGCAGAAGCTGTACATACTAAACATCAAGACAACCATACAACAGACATTCAATACCACCACTAACTCAAATTTCTCACCAACACCACCAGACAACGCCACAGCAACGCACAGCTAGTAATAAATAAATAAACCTCTAAATAAATAAACACATCAATAAATAATCCTGGCCGGGGGTGGGTGGGTGGACGGGGGGGGGGGGGGCTGGCCTTGGCCCCGGAGAGAGAGAGAGAGAGAGAGAGAGAGAGAGAGAGAGATGCCTCGCCCTCCCTCCTGCGCCTCCTCTCTCTCTCTCTCTCTCTCTCTCTCTCTCTCTCTCTCTCTCTCTCGCCCGTCCATCAAAGGAGGGGGAGCGGCAGGCAGCCAATGGGGGTCCTCCGGTGGGCGGGGCGTCCCGGGCTCAGCCAATTGGAGGGGCGGGGGCGGGCTCCGGGGAAGGAGGAGGACGAAGAGGGGGAAGATGGCGGCGCCTCGCTTCTCCTGAGGCCTGGTCTGTGTCTGTGAGGCGGGAAGGAAGGCAGGCGGCGGAGGGAAGAGGACGGAGAGGCCGAGACAGAGAGAGAGAGAGGTCTGTGGGGAGAGGGAGGGAGGCTCGCCTGGGGTGCCCGGGGGGGAGGCGGAGGGGGAGGGGCCCGGCCTGCTTCGGGGCGTGAGGGAAGGGAGGCCGCGGGAGGGAGTCCGTGAGGCCTGGCCCGTCCCCGGCTGCCTTCGGGGCTCTCGGAGGAGGGAGGACTACAACTCCCAGGATGCCCTCCTCCCCAGACGGGTCTCCACAGGCCTGCTCCAGTGGTTTCCCTTCCTCTGTTTATCCCGTTGTGTTTACATTGTCCACCTGCTCTGTTGTTTATGGGATTTCAATACCTTGTCAGCCGCTTTGGGTCCCGAGAGGGAGGAGAGAGGGATGTAAATAGAGATCTATTATTATTATTATTATTATTATTATTATTATTATTATTATTACTTTATTATGACACAGCAAACAAGATAGACATGCTGGATTTCGTTTCACAAAATCACAAGTCGAGCACTTCCCAAGGGTCTAGGACTGTGTGATGTAATTTCGGGTGATGCGCGCAGATCCCAGCAGGGTGGCCTTATTATTATTATTATTATTATTATTATTATTATTATTAAACCAGGCCTGCCTGCACAGCTGACCATATTGGGCCTGTCTGCCAAGCCTGGTCCAGACCTGACCTCATCCGGGTTCCCTCCTTTCTGGCTGCAGGTGAACTGCAACTCCCAAAACCAAGGCCCATTCCCAGGGACCCCTGCAGGATCTTCAGTGGGTCAAGGGGCTTCTCTGGGCCAAGTCCGGTCCCGGTCCGTTGTCGGTGGGGGTCACTCTCACTCCCACCCCAGAGCCAAGGCCCACTCCCACCCACCCCTTCCCTGCAGGAAGGACTCCCCCTCCCCTCCCCCGGGGCCTCCTTCCCCATGTCCACACGGGGCTCCTCTCCAAATATATCTGCATCTCGTGGTGCCAGGTCTGTTCAGCGTCTTCTGAGCCGCTCTGTCTTCTGAGTGCCCAGGGGGAAGACTCTCATCTGGTCTCAGTCCTGCCACTTTTGGACTCTGGCTTGCTGAGGTCTTCTTGTGAGTATCTCTGTAGATCTTAGGAAGCTGTGTCTTGATTTAAGGCCTTGGTGTGCTGCCTGATAGCTGAACTGGGGATGGGCCGGAGATGTCACAGCCTTAGTCTTTTCATTACTGGCAGCTAATTCCCGGCGGATGTCAGGTGGTGCAATGCTAAACAGTATAATTTCTCCAGCAGTACACACCCTGTCATAATGTGGCATGTCTCCTTAAGGGCCACATCCGCTGTTTTAACATTGTGGGATGTGTTCCACGCTGGGCATTTATTTATTTACAGTATTTATATTCCGCCCTTCTTTCTCACCCCGAAGGGGACTCAGGGCGGATCACATTATAACACACATAGGGCAAACATTCAATGCCCATAAACACATCAAACAGAGACTGAGAGACACACGCAGAGGCAAGTTAACCTTCTTCTGAGGGGATGTTTGATTCTGGCCACAGGGGGGAGCAGCTGCTTCATCATCCACTCTGACGGCACTTCCTCATTCCAGGTCGTAAATTAGTTAATCTTGCCTCCCCACTTTATAAGTGGTACCTTATCTCCTACTTGATAGATGCAACTATCTTTCGGGTTGCTAGGTCAGCAACGAGCAGGGGCTATTTTTTATTTTTAATTGACGGGTGCTCACCCCGCCACGGGCTGGCCTCGAACTCATGACCTCATGTGGCATGCGTACTCAGCCACAGAGTAGCCAAACGCAAGGGCAGATGTCTTCACCACGCCTGGTTGTGATCCCCAGGGTGTGCCAGTCAGCTGTCATACGATGTTATTTCCAGCGCCCCCTTGTTGCTTGATAGCCAAGCAGTGCTTCTTATAGGTCAGAGTCCAGGGTGACTCCCAAATACCTTGGTGTGCGGCAATGCTCCAGTGGGATTCCTTCCTGGGTCATCCACAGAGCCCAACTTGCAGCATGCAACCAGCCCCTCCCAAGGGGAACCAGAGGATCCCAGAGTGGGGAGGAACCCACAGAAGGGCCACCCTGCCCGGCCCCCTCCTTTCTTTCCGCCAGGCAGGCAGGCAGGCAGGAGAAGCACCACAAAAGCAGCCCCGACAGATGGCCACCCAGCCACTGTTTCAGAACCTCCAAAGGAGGAACCTCCCACCACTGAGCAGCCCTTCCTGAGGTTCGGGTGGGATCTCCTTCCCTTTCCTTGGAACCCACGGCTCCGCTGAGGCCTCGTCTCCAGGGCAGCAGAAAGGAAGCCCCCTCCCTCTTCCTTGGGGCCTCCTTTCCGATGTTTGCATGTGGCTCCTCTCCAACCCCCTCCTCTTCATTTCTGGAGGCTCCACAGACCCTGCTTCTCTTTCAGCCAGTGGTTCTCAACCTTCCTGATGCCGTGACTCCTTAATACAGTACTTCCTCATGTTGTGGTGACCCCCAACCATAACATTATTTTCGTTGCTCCTTCGTAACTGTCATTTTGCTACTGTTGTGAATTGTAATGTCAGTCCTTGGAAGGTGTAGGACACAAAGCAGGCTCACACAGGTATTCCGTGGATACACTTTATTGAAATCCTTCTTGCCAAGATGAAAGTGAAGCTACTACTGACAGAGATCCGCCCAGACCTCAGCATATCAAACTACTACTTCCCCCCGACCCCCCTTCCACATTCACACCTATCTGTCGATAGTTCTTTCCCAGGCTCAGAGGCCACAGCAGTCCACAAATCAATCCTCCCAGCCAGATGGCCCTTATCATTTAGGGTATCTCCATTTGAATGGCTCTGGCAGGATGGGAACAGGTCAGCTTAGTGTGAATGCTTGGCGGTCAGATCCTGACAATCTGATATGCAGGATATCTTTTCATTCACTGGACCACATTTGGCAATACCCGAAGTGCTCAAATTTGAATACTGGTGGGGTTGTGGGATTATATAAGGGGGTTACTCTGTTCATTATACCAATTTTTTTTAGACTTTCCTTTATTTTCTATTAAAATACACTCTGGTTTCCATTCTAATTTCTTATCCTCTTCTTCTAGCCCAGTGGTTCTCAACCTGGGGTCCCTCCCCAGATGTTTTTGGCCTTCCAGTCCCAGAAATCCTAACAGCTGGTAAACTGAACTGGCTGGGATTTCTGGGAGTTGTAGGCCAAACACACCTGGGGAGGGACTCCAGGTTGAGAACCACTGTTCTGGCCCTTCCAGTTTTCCTTGCTTCGCTAATCCTTCCACTACGAACCTTATTTGATTGGCATGATCATATAATTTAGTATTTGGGAGACCTAACCCTTTTTATGGTTTATACCATTTAGTTTTATTTATTCTGACTCTTTATTTCCATTACAGTCCATGTTTAATATAATCTGCCATTTTTAAAATTTTTGGTCCAGATTATTATAAGGTAGCATCTGTATCTACCCTGTTTCCCCAAAAATAAGACATCCCCGAAAAATAAGACCTAGTAGAAATTTTGCTGAATTGCTAAATATAAGGCCTCCCCCGAAAGTAAGACCTAGTAAAGTTTTTGTTTGGAAGCATGCCCAGCGCCTGCCGAACAAAACATCAGAGCATGCAGGATTGATACCAGTTGTACATGGAAATAATGGTAGTAACAAGAAATTCTTGATAGGATTTACAGTTTCTCTGGTTATGCTGATTTGTGATGACAACTACTGTACAGTATATAATAAATGTTCATTTTTTTGTTCAACAATAAATGTGAATTCTTCTTCATGGAAAAATAAGACATCCCCTGAAAATAAGACCTAGAGCATCTTTGGGAGCAAAAATTAATATAAGACACTGTCTTATTTTCGGGGAAACACGGTATATATCTATATCTACCGGGCCCTAGGGAGGTACGCCTGGAAGCTACAAGGCGTAGAGCCTTTTCGATCTATGCTCCAATTCTGTGGAACTCATTGCCTCCATATATTAGAGGAATGTCGGAGTTGCGACCTTTTGGAAAAGCGCTCAAGACTTGGCTGTTTGGTTGTGCATTTAAGTAAATCAGATCTAATTTGCCAAATAGTCACTGATGAATGTTTTTAGGTTGAATGTTTTTATGTTGAATGATATTTTAAATTGTAAGTCGCTCGGAGCACTCTGGTGGAGAGCGACTAATTAAGAAATAAAGTGAAGTGAAATCTAATCTAAATTTAATCTAAATCTATCTAAATCTAATCTAAATCTATCTAAATCTAATCTAAATCTATCTAAATCTAATCTATCTAATTAATCTAAATCTAATCTAATCTAAATCTATCTATCTAAATCTAAATCCATAATAAAAGCGAAAACCTGTATGTGTGTATGTGGCACGGTTGTCCGCTCACACAGACAGCCTCTGGCCTCCACAAACAGGCTATACTTCCCAGGCCTGAGAATCCAGCAAGTCACCTCTCTTTCACTGACATTGCGGTTACAGCGAACGCCATGAACATGTGGCCCAGCCCCTACCAATGTCCTTCCCAAACACTACGGCCCACCACCCAAGGAATGCTTTCATTTGGGGACCATTTCATCCTAGATTTTACTTTTTCTTCCACCACAGGCAGGCATCCCAGGGTTCTCCATTGCTGTGAAATATGCATGACCCCGCCTACTGCCCTTCCCTTTCAAATCTGTCTGCATAACAAACACAGCAGAACTGAGAAGGAACTAAACTTATTGGAGGAGTTTGGGGATTGACTGCACATGGTGAAATTTATAGTTCACCCTGCATCAAGTCAGAGCACTGCTGTGACCCCTACTGGGGAATGTAGAGGAGTTGTAGTTCACCTACACCTAGAACGCTATGAACGCTATGATGGGCCTGGACCTAACTTGCCATGCATACCTGATGTGCCCACATTTGGTGGGTTTTGAGGGGAATTGGCCCAGGCATTTGGGAGTAGTAGGTACTGGGATTTATAGTTCACCTGCAATCAAACCCTACCAATGATGGACCAGGACCACACCTGATACACAGAGCCATCATAACTAATAGAACATATTGGACTAGTAGGGGGAAAAGGGACTTATAGTTCACCTGCATCCAGAGAAAAAGTGACCCCCACTGACAATGGACCAGGACCACACTTTGCACAGAGAAGCCTCATGACCAACTGAACATATTGCAGGTGTTTGTGGGAATGGGCCTTGATTTTGGGAGTTGTAGTTCACCTGTATCCAAAGACCACAGAACCCAGCCAAAGACCAGAACCCAGCCTTCACCTGCTGAAAAGCCTTTCCCCACAACAGAGGGCAGGAAATAGAGGCGGAAATGGACAGGGGTGGAAAGGGCTGGGCAGGAAGGAGGGTTTCCCGACTGATCTGTGCCTGTGAATTTGCATGCCGTCCTGCGGCTCAACCAAGGGAGTGAACAGCCCAACGGGGACTTAGTCCAGGCGAGACCAGTTCTGTGAGCATCTCAGCATGCCTAAATGGGGTGTTGAATTTGCCAGGCAGGAAGGCAACGTCTTTGGGAATTTGGGATTCCTTTGAGAGATGTAGGAAATTTGGTGGCAGCAGAGGTCTAATGTGGGATGCACAGGAAACGGACCTGGGATCCCTTGTGGCCTGAAAGGGAATCTAGACATTCATGAAATCATAAATAATGTGATCATTGTGCCTCTTAATATTTAACTTATGCTGGTAATTCACGGAAACCCTTTATTCAGAGTGAATGAAGCCCCGTCTCTGGCCTGTCTGACTGTCTGCCTTTTGTTTCTTTAGCCGTGTTTAGGTCAAGCAAAAAAAATCAATGTGGCTCTTTAGTATTGTACGAAGATCCCTTTTTCTTCCATCCATCCCTCTTTCCTTCCATCAATCACTCATTATTTTCATCCTCCCTCCCTTCTTTCCTTCTGAATCCATCCCTTATTGTTCATAAATCGGTGATCACCTTTGTTTGTTTCTGTGTGTCCTTGAGACCCTTCATATCTCCATTTCTTGGTGGTTCCATTTTCAACATGAGCCATGAACGGAAAAGAGGATAATCTTGGAAATAAAGGAAGTTTGCAGCTTCATGTTCAACCTTTTGCTTCTTTTTTCTTGATCAGGGAAATGAAGACCCTATGAAGTCACCACAGGCATGAAAAGAAATTATCAGTATCTAGTATAGATTTAGGAATTTGGAAACCAAAGGGCAATAATGAAAGAAATCCTGCGGGAAGAAGAAATCCTCTCTAGGTGCCAATCTTGTGAAACTCAATTTTGATCAGAAAGAAAAAGGGAACATTCACGTGTTTATATCGCAGTCAATCATAACTGTCAACATGGAGGAGAAACCCTTTACATGTCTTGAGTGTGGAAAGAGCTTCAGTTGGAGGAGCCATCTGCTACGGCATGAAAGGACTCACACTGGGGAGAAACCCTTTGAATGTCTGGAGTGTGGACAGAGCTTCACTCATAATTCAGGACTACGTCAACATCAAAGGACTCACACTGGGGAGAAACCCTTTGAATGTCTGGAGTGTGGACAGACCTTCGCTCGTAGTTCAGGCCTACGTTTACATCAAAGGACTCACACTGGGGAGAAACCCTTTGAATGTCTGGAGTGTGGACAGAGCTTCACTCATAGTTCAGGACTACGTCAACATCAAAGGACTCACACTGGGGAGAAACCCTTTGAATGTCTGGAGTGTGGACAGACCTTCGCTCGTAGTTCAGGCCTACGTTTACATCAAAGGACTCACACTGGGGAGAAACCCTTTGAATGTCTGGAGTGTGGACAGAGCTTCACTCAGAGTTCAGGACTACGTCAACATCAAAGGACTCACACTGGGGAGAAACCCTTTGAATGTCTGGAGTGTGGACAGAGCTTCACTCATAGTTCACGTCTACGTTCACATCAAAGAACTCACACTGGGGAGAAACCCTATACATGTCTGGAGTGTGGACAGACCTTCGCTCGTAGTTCAGGCCTACGTTTACATCAAAGGACTCACACTGGGGAGAAACCCTTTGAATGTCTGGAGTGTGGACAGAGCTTCACTCATAGTTCAGGACTACGTCAACATCAAAGGACTCACACTGGGGAAAAACCCTATAAATGCCTGGAGTGTGGACAGACCTTCGCTCGTAGTTCAGGCCTACGTAGACATCAAAGGACTCACACTGGGGAGAAACCCTTTGAATGTCTGGAGTGTGGACAGAGCTTCACTCATAGTTCAGGACTACGTCAACATCAAAGGACTCACACTGGGGAGAAACCCTTTGAATGTCTGGAGTGTGGACAGACCTTCGCTCGTAGTTCAGGCCTACGTTTACATCAAAGGACTCACACTGGGGAGAAACCCTTTGCATGTCTGGAGTGTGGACAGAGCTTCACTCAGAGTTCAGGACTACGTCAACATCAAAGGACTCACACTGGGGAAAAACCCTATAAATGCCTGGAGTGTGGACAGACCTTCGCTCGTAGTTCAGGCCTACGTAGACATCAAAGGACTCACACTGGGGAGAAACCCTTTGAATGTCTGGAGTGTGGACAGAGCTTCACTCATAGTTCAGGACTACGTCAACATCAAAGGACTCACACTGGGGAGAAACCCTTTGAATGTCTGGAGTGTGGACAGACCTTCGCTCGTAGTTCAGGCCTACGTTTACATCAAAGGACTCACACTGGGGAGAAACCCTTTGAATGTCTGGAGTGTGGACAGAGCTTCACTCATAGTTCAGGACTACGTCAACATCAAAGGACTCACACTGGGGAGAAACCCTATACATGTCTGGAGTGTGGACAGACCTTCACTCACAGTTCAGGCCTACGTTCACATCAAAACTCTCACACTGGGGAGAAACCCTATACATGTATGGAGTGTGGACAGACCTTCACTCACAGTTCAGGCCTACGTTCGCATCAAAGAACTCACACTGGGGAGAAACCCTATAAATGCCTGGAGTGTGGACAGAGCTTCACTCATAGTTCAAATCTACGTAGACATCAAAACTCTCACACTGGGGAGAAACCCTATACATGCCTGGAGTGTGGTCAGAGCTTTTCTCGGAGTGGAGCTCTACGTTTGCATCAAAGGACTCACACTGGAGAGAAACCGTAAAAATGCATGGAATGTGGTCAGAGCTTTTCATGAAATAACATTATACATAGACATCATAGAATTCACCCTGGAGAGAATGGTGTTAATTGACCTCAGAGTGTCATTCTAACACGTAGAAAAGCAACTCTTGCAAATTTTGGAAATGCGGGCTCAAAGTTGGGACATTTCATCACATGTGATGTATTGTAGAAAGCCCCCTCGATGGATTGTCACCTTGTCATGGTGAGGGGGCTTGCGTTTTCCAGTGAACCTGCGGGCACAACCACCGGAGTCATGCACTCCCAGGAGTGGCCACAGGGGAGGATCCAGACCAAGAACAATCCGAAGACCCTAAGATCTCAACGGCGGAGCAGGCGGAGGATAGAGGCAGAGAGAGGGGGCGGGGCTCTGACGTCACCAGAGCTCTTGGCTGCCACGCAGCGGCCAGGCTGGGAAGGGCGCCCTCCGAACGGCCGAGAAGGAAAGGGCGGCCCGGGTTGGTCCTCTCTGTGCTGGGCGGGGCCTCAAGAGGCAAGGCCCCGCCCTCCCCTGCTCAGCCAATGAGGTCCCTCCCTTCCCCTGCCAGGCCAAGGCCCCGCCCCTCCCTCCCGTCTCTCAAAGGGAGAAGCCCCGCCCCCCGGAAGGGTGTCTGTGAGGAGGAACCCTCGCCACGCCCCGCCCACGCCCTGACGTCACTCCCTCCGACGGAGAGGGGGCGGGGCCTCCGTCCTGCCCTCAGAAGCCGCCTTCTTTCTTGCCCGTCCTTGTCACCCGTCCATCAAGGCCGGAGCCAATAGGGGCCCGCTCGTGGGCGGGGCGTCACGGACTCGGCCAATGGGGGGCGAGGGGCGGAGGAGGGGCGGGGCTTCTTCCTGGCTGGGCCTGCGCAGAGCCTCTCTCGCCGCCATTGTTTTCTGTGGCGCGAAGGAGGGGAGGGAGAGAGAGAGAGAGGGAGGGAGGGAGGGAGGGAGGGAGGGAGGTATTGAGATTGATATTGATATTGATATTCTATCCGGATTGAGTGTCTCTGGGTCTGTCTTGGGGAAGGAGGAGGGGGCGGGGCCTGCCTCCCTCCCGGAAGAAACGAGGCCTCAATGGCCGCCAAGGCCTCTCCCCCTCCCTCCCCCTCCCTTTGGACTTGTTTGTTTATGTGTTTATTGTTTACTGCATTTCTATCCCGCCCTTCTCACCCCGAAGGGGACTCACAGCGGCTTAGCAATGGTATGTACATACAGGACAATATATTATTAGCATAGCACAATATCAGCATTATCTATGACTATATTGTACTATACTGCAACATTACATGTAATAGGTAATATACAATTATAATAGTGTAGTATTATTATATTGTATTGCATTATAATATTATACGTATATACTATAATATATTATTAGCATAGCACAATATCAGCATTATCTATTTCTATATTGTACTATACTGCAATATTACATGTAATAGGTAATATACAATTATAATAGTGTAGTATTATTTTATTGTATTACATTATATTGTACGTATATACTATAATATATTAGCATAGCACAATATCAGCATTGTCTATTACTATATTGGAGTAATATATTGGAGTAAGGCCTGAAACGTGTTAGCAAAATGATCAAAGGCGGCTTGGATTGGGGCTTTGGGGGCTAGAAGTGTTCAGAAGCATATCGTTCAAAAGATCATAACAATGTTCTCTGCTGTCTTTTGAGGCAAGTAGGGCCTTACAAAGAAGTTGAAAGCTGAGGCAAGATGGCGTCTTCCTTTTCGGCCTAGCAGCGAGGGGCCAGCCTGGAAGGCCTTAAACATGTCAGCAGAGGGGCCAAAGGGGGCCATCCGTTGTCAGTGGGTTCATGGGGTGATGTGTGTCAGGTTTGGTCCAGGTCCGGCCTTTCTGGTGGTCCCAGTGGTGTTTTGGATGACCAAAGTGTAGGCCGAGGCTGTTAACTCTCCCAAAGCTAGCATCGTTCTGAGGAGAGAAGTAGGCCGAACGAAGCCAGTTGGTAGTAGTTTTTCCCTCAGCGATCCCAGTGGCCTGTGAAAGTGGTGGCCAATCAGAGCTGGCCCATATTCCGGCTGGCCAATTAGAAAGCTGATCCATATTCTGCGAGGCCAATCAAAACGCGAGCACATATTCCGCCAGGCCAATCAAAACGCTGATACATACTCCGATTTCACTTTTATTATATACTAGCTGTGCCCGGCCACGCGTTGCTGTGGCAAAGTGGTGGTGGTATTGGTTAAAAATAGTTGTGGAATGTTTATTTGATGTTATTTGTATTTTTAAATTAATGTTATTGTAACTTACGTTTTTATTATATTTTATTATTTTGTTGTATTATTTTTACTTATTTTGTGTTATTATAGTATTTTATTGCATTAATTTTTGAGTGTTTTTAATTTTTTTTAGTTTCATTATTTTTATTGTATTATTTGTATTTATTTTATTTTTATTGTTTTATTATTATTTGTATTTTTATTCTTTTATTATTTTTATGTATTATATTTTATTATTTGATTATATTATTTTTATTTTTATTTTCAATTGTATTATTTTATTTTGGGGTTTTTTGTATTTATTTTATTATTTTTATTAGAAATAATATGACAGTATAGTGGTATAGTAGAATATAGTACATAATATGTAATGTTGATATTGTGCGTTGATAATAATATAATGTATTGTATGTATATATTATTTATAAGCCTCTGTGAGTCTACATCGGGGTGAGAAGGGCAGGATATAAATTTAGTAAATTAATATATAAATGTATGTCGTGCATTTGCATAGTGTGCATAGTTAATGAGATGTTTTGTGGATGGGCCCAGACGGAAGCGCGACATTCCAATATGTTTCCTTCGATAGAGAAAAATCTGAAATACTGATGTTCAGGGATTTTGGGATTGACCTAGATTTGGATAAATATGCCCTGTATTTGTATAATAGGGATATTTAATGAGATGTCTTGGAGACGGGGCCAAAGTGTAGACATGAAATTCCGTGTATGTTTGTTTAGATAGAAATGTGAGATATGAATAGTTACGGTTTAAATTTATAATAATAATACTCCTATATGTGACATTGTGCACATCATTATTATTATTATTATTATTATTATTATTATTATTATTATTATTATTATTACTATTATTATTTAAGTGTCAGTTTAATTGTCACTCCTGAGGATGTGTGGTTGGGTTATTATTATTGGATTATTTTTATTCTTATTATTATTATTGCTAATTGAGAGACCATGAAGGCCAGTCATATAGAAAAGGAGGGTGACTTTGTTTTTGCCGTCCTTTTTCCCTTGGCGCCTGGCCAATGGCCTTTTCAACCGGTACCGTGGACTTCATCTCCCAGAATCCCTGGCCTTTGAACCATCCACGAGGGTTTCTGGGAGTTGGAGTCCCGAACGCCATCCATTGGCATTGCTGGAAACCGCTTGGGTCTTCAACTCCCAGAATTCATAGCCATTGAAGAAGCTTGCAAGCGTTTCTGGGAGTTGGAGTCCAGAATGTTTTGCTGGCTGAGGTCGGAGCACAGCCACAGAGGGTGGTTTTCCTCTGTCGCCATCCTGCTGCCTTGGGCTTCCGAGCGGCTGCCCTTTGCAGGAGGGAAAGGTGGAGGAAGGGTTTGGCTGGGCCTGCTGCCTGAGAAGGGAGGCGAGGCCTAGCCAGGCGCCAAGCACTGGCCTCACATAGGACGCCGTCCCAGGAAAGAGATGCCCTCCCGGGAAGGGGCGAGGAGGGAGCGGAGGAGGGCGGGTGTACATGGATATGGGGATGTGTGTGTGTGTGTGTGTGCGTGTGTATGTATGTCGGCTGTTGGGGAAGGGCGGAAATTGAGGCCTGGATGTGCAGCGGCCGCCTGGAGCCTCCGCGGCCTTTCCGGCTGCCGGGGAAGGCGGCAAAGTGTATGGGTCCGTGGGGGGCACCTGGAGGCCCGCAGAGAGTAGCCACCTTTCGGGTGGGCCGAGAAGGCAGGAAGGTGAAGCAACAGGGTGAAGGGCGCGAGGGCGGTGGAGGTCGCGAGAGAGGGTGAGCGAGGGGTGTGTGTGTGCGCGCGGAAAGGGTTGGGAGGATTGTGGCGCATGCGTACATCGCCTGTTGCGGTTGTTGGTGTTGTGATTGTGTTTTTAGTATAATTTTGTTTTATCTTACTGAAGGCGGGGATGATTAATTGTGTTGCCAATTTTTGAGTTTGGGGGGTTTGGGGTTTTTCTGTTTTGTGCATCGCTGTGATGGCAAAAGCCTTTTATATATATAGATATATAGATGTTATATTGTATTAGTATATTATGTTATTATTATCAAATAATATATTATGTGAGATTTCTTTTTTTTTCACAATATACTTTATTATTATATATTATGTCATACTATATTACAATTTTACATTATCGTATGATTATTAATATATTATTATTATTTTATCATAATATAATGGTATAAGTATCCTATCCGATTTGTCATCGATGCACTCGTTTGGGCTTCACGCAAATCTACCTCTATACAACCCTGTGCTTTGACCAAAGTCAAATTGTAATCATGATATAATATTAAAAATAATTATAATATTTTATTATATATTATTGTATTCTTTTTATGATATTATACTATTATTTTTATAATAATATATTTTTATATTTTCCCTCCTCCCTCCCTCCCCCCTCCCTTTGGCACACAGCAAACAGAGGAATTGATCAGCAGCTGAACAGACTGGAGAGAGAGAGAGAGAGAGAGGGGGGGGGGGTCTGGGGAGAACTGACCCTGATTTAGAGGAGTTGTAGGGACTGGGATGTATAGTTCACCTGCCATCTAAGAACTGCACTCTGAACCCCACCAATGATGGACCTGGAACTCACTTGGCACACAGGCCCAACACGGCCAACTTTGCATACTGATGGGGTTTGGGGGCGATTGACCTCGACTTCCAAGAGTTATAGTTCACCCATATTGGAATGTATAGTTCACCAACAATCAGTGAGGACTCTGAACTCCACCAACAATTGACCTGGAACTAACTTGGCAAACAGAACCCCCATGACCAGCAAAAAATACTGGAGGTCTTTGGGGGGAATTCACCTTGATTTGGGGGAGTTGTAGTTCACCTGCATCCAGAGAGTACTGTGAACCCAAACACGGATGGATCTTGACCAGACTTGGCACCCAGACCAGATATGCCGAGATGTGATTACTGGAGGGGTTTGGAGGGACTGATCTTCCTTTCTGGGAGTTGTAGTTCACCCACAACCACGGAAACTGCGACCTCCACTGATGATGGATCTGGACCACACTTGGCACACGGAACCCCATGTAACTCAACCTACTGGAGGAGTTGGAGGGGACAGACTCACCATGGTGGGAGTTGTAGTTCACCCTACAGCCAGTAAGCACACTGGACCCCACTCGTGATGCGTCAAGAGCAAACTTACCCAACATACAAACTTGGAAGTATTGATGGAGTTTCTGGGGGTTAACTTGGCATGATGGGAGTTGTAGTTCACCCACAATCTTATGAGTTTTGGACAATTAAAACACTGACTTTGTGATCTTGCTGAATTCCTACATTCACTTTGGATTATAGAGCAGAACGGAAGAGTCGGAGGAGACTGCAGGAGGCACCCAGTCCAGGCCTCTGCCGTGCAAGGAAAGTGCAAAGGACCCCTGACAGATGTGCATCTGGCCTCTGGTTAAAGGATTCCAAAGGAGCCTCCACTACATTTTGAGGCAGAGAGTTTCACTGCCGAACAGCTCTTACAGTCAGGAAGTTCTTAATGTTTAGATGGAATCTACTTTCCTGTTATTTGAACCCAGTGCTGTGAGTGATCAGAAAGGGAAAAACAAGAATCAAGTGTCCATATTGGAATTAAATGTACATAGCACTGTTGACATGGAGGAGAAAGCATATAAATGTATCGAATGTGGAAAGAGCTTTAGTAAACATGGAAACATGAAAAGACATCAAAGGATTCACACTGGGGAGAAACCCTATAACTGCCTGGAGTGTGGACAGAGCTTCACTCAGAAGGGAAGCTTACATTCACATCAAAGGATTCACACTGGGAAGAAACCCTATACATGCCTGGAGTGTGGACAGAACTTCACCCATAGTTCAGGCCTACGTTCACATCAAAGGATTCACACTGGGGAGAAACCCTATAACTGCCTAGAGTGTGGACAGAGCTTTGCTCAGAAGGGAAGCTTACATACACATCAAAGGACTCACACTGGGGAGAAACCCTATAAATGCCTGGAGTGTGGACAGAGCTTCACTCATAGTTCAGGCCTACGCAGACATCAAAGGACTCACACTGGGGAGAAACCCTATAAATGCCTGGAGTGTGGACAGAGCTTCACTCATAGTTCAGGCCTACGCAGACATCAAAGGACTCACACTGGGGAGAAACCCTATAAATGCCTGGAGTGTGGACAAAGCTTCACTCGTAGTTCAGGCCTACGTAGACATCAAAGGACTCACACTGTGGATAAACCCTATAACTGCCTGAAGTGTGGACAGAGCTTTACTCAGAAGGGACAATTACATTCACATCAAAGGACTCACAGTGGGGAGAAACCCTATAATTGCCTTGAGTGTGGACAGAGCTTTACTCGTAGTTCAGGTCTACGTTTGCATCAAAGGACTCACACTGGGGAGAAACCCTATAACTGCCTGGAGTGTGGACAGAGCTTCACTCAGAGTTCAGGCCTACGTAGACATCAAAGGACTCACACTGGGGAGAAACCCTATACATGCCTTGAGTGTGGACAGAGCTTCACTCATGGGTCAAATCTACACTCACATCAAAGGACTCACACTGGGGAGAAACCTTATAAATGCCTGGAGTGTGGACAGAGCTTTGCTCAGAGTGGAACTTTACGTTCACATCAAAGGACTCACACTGGGGAGAAACCATAGAAATGCATGGAGTGTGGACAGAGCTTTTCACGGAATATGGTTATACATAGACATCATAGAATTCAACCTGGAGAGAATGGTGTTAATTGACACCAGTGTCATTCTAACATGTACAAAAGCAACTCTTGCACATTTTGGAAATTCAAGCTCAAAGTTGGGACATTTCATCACATGAGGTGTATTGTAGAAAGATTGAACTAAAATATGTTCCATTCTGGAAGTAAACAAGGTTAAATGAAACTAGAGTTTTATATGCTGAGAATGTTGGATGATCAATTACAATGAAAGCATGGGTAGTTACTGCGAGATACTCAAGTAAGAATTGACTGTACACAGGGATGGAAGGAATGTTTTATTCCAAAGCAAAAACAATGGCTTATGAAGACCTCCAAATTAGCCACAACGAACAAACTGACAACAACAACATGGGCAAATGTCAGTTGTAATAGGTATTAATTGGAAAAGTGTTATAACAAATAGAAGTGTTATATGATATTATCTAAAGTGAGTAGAATAATGAAAGATAAAAATTAACAGATAGAATGAGGCTTTTAGGCACGTATCCCTGTCTGTTTGTTAGTTCAGTTGTGTGTCTATGTAGGTCACTGTTTTGCAAGTGTGTTAGTTTCTGATTTAGTTTTGTATCTCATGTAGTAGTTAGTTTCATGTTCAGTTGAAGCATTATAAATTATTTATGCCTTCCTTGTATTGTTACTTTTAATTTTTTTTATTTTCAAAAAATAGGGTGATTTATAAGGGTCAAAACGGCTGAAACTGGAGGGGTGGGTAGAAATGGCTGACTTATCGATTTTCTGTATTTGAAAACAAATTGTAATGCTTAGAGCCACTATTATGAATTGTGATGCATATTAACTATATAACTATATACAATTGATTATAGACATATAATTGACACTGAATCAGACATGTATACAATAAATTAGTCTTGATGTATCAAGGGTGTGAGTGTGTGTGTGTGTGTGTGTGTAAGGAACGGGAGTGTTTGTGTGGGTGCTTGTGAAGAACAGAAGAAACAGGCCTCAAAAGAAAACGGAGTCCACGCAAAGTCTGACATGGGCTGGACTTGGCGGGTGAAGCAAGGAATCAGCAAGGCGTCTCTCACCTGGCAAGACGGAACGAGGGTCCAGGAAGGCCTATCCGAATAACCACGGGCAATGAAGTGTGCAGCTGGCACCCCATACGTCATGCAGCCTGAGACTGAGCATGTTTTGAAACCATGCCGTAAGAACAGAAGGAACCGAAAGAAGGACAAAACTTTAGGCCAGGGGTCCTCAAACTTTTGAAGTGGAGGGCCGGTTCACGGTCCTTCAGACTATTGGGGGGGCTGGACTAGGATGAAATAGTCCAAAATTAGGATTGTTGTTGTTGTGTGCCTTCAAGTCATTTCAGACTTAGGGCAACCCTAAGTCTAAAGTTTAGGACAGGGGCCAGGTAAATGATCTTGGGGGCCGCATCTGGCCCCCGGGCCTTCGTTTGGGGACCCCTGCTTTAGACTATCAAATGCAGGGGCCTCAAAGATCCAGCACGCTTTCCGGAACCGCCGAGACCACGTCTGTCGGGAGAACGTGATCACCTCTTCCGAGCAGGGCCTGTGCGTGAGAATATGGATGTGTGGGTCTGCGTGTGGGTGAGAGCTCTCTCGGGATGTGATTTTGATAGGATTGTGATGTGATTATCAATAAATGTTACAATGAAAGTGTTAAAACCAAATTTGGTCTCTGAGCCTCATTGATCCATCGCGATTCCCTAAACACTCTGCATCCATCAAAAGAACAGGAACCCTTGCTGTATGCTTGCCCAAAATGCCCTGCCTCATGCATTTTTTTTCTAAAACTATTTAGCTGCTTGTGATTTCCTTTATTTTATCACTGTTAAATTTATCTATTATGCAATGCTTTTGACACGAAATAAATAAGGCAGCTGAGGGGTCCAAGAGAACCAAGAGGGACACCCTCCCCCCGTCTAGGTCCCTCTGCTCCTCCCCACACGAGGAGCGAAAAAGACTCACCGGGATGTGGACCGAACCAGGCGACACAGTGACAGGCTGAAAAGGCCACGGGCAAGGAGCAAGAACCACGAGAGAGAGACAGAGACTACCTTCTTCATTCCTGCTGTGAACAGGAAAGTGAACTTCCCAAGAGAACGGCCTTCAGAGGGAGATGCTGCAGCGCATCACAAGGGTCTCCATGGCGCCCCCTGCAGGCACGGAACAGCCATCCAGGGAGGGAGGGGGGAGGGAGGGAGGAAGAGCTCCCTTGATGGACAGGACCAGAGGAGGGGCAGGACAGGAAAGCCATTGGAATAATAATAATAATCATAATAATAAAACATTATAAAAAGAATGAGTCCCGGTGGTGAAGTGTGTTAAAGCACTGAGCTGCTGAACTTGCAGACCGAAAGGTCCCAGGTTCAAATCCCAGGAGCAGAGTGAGCACCCACTCTTAGCTCCAGCTTCTGCCAACCTAGCATTTTAAAAACATGCCAATGTGAGTAGATCAATAGGTATTGCTCTGGCAGGAAGGTAACAGCGCTCCATGCAGTCATGCCAGTGGCCACATGACCTTGGAGGTGTCTCCGGACAACGCCGGCTCTTTGGCTTAGAAATGGAGATGAGCCCCAACCCCCAGAGTCAGACACGACTGGACTTAATGTCAGGGGAAACCTTGACCTTTTGCTATAAAAAGAATACAATAATATATAGTAAAATATTATAATAAGTATTATATCATAATTGTAATTTGACTTTGGTCAAAGCACAGGATCGTATATTTTGGCAAAGGGTAGATTTGTGTGAAGCCCAAAGGAGTGGATCGACATCAAATCGGATAGGATAATGATAATATTGTATTATATTACAATATTATAAGTATCTTATCCCATCCGATTTGATGACAATAATATAGTAATAATCGTGATAATATAATAATTGTAAGATATTATAATGACATGATATATAATACAAAATATTATAAAATAACAATGCAATGTAATATAATATTTCATAACAATATGATATCACACTTTGACACTATAATAATAAAATAATAATAATATATAATACTCAAATATAACAATTCTATTATCATATAAAATATATTGTAAAATAATAATGTAAGGCCGTGGAAGGAAAGGGGGCTTTGCTGGGACCTCATGCCGTAGCCGTCCATCACGAAGGAAGGAATTCTCATGTATTGTCATTGTTTTATTATTCTATAATATAGCATATTAATATCACTTTGTATCAGTATAATTATTATATATTATTATTATACTGTTACATTATTATCAAACAATATAATACTGATAATAATAATATAACAATATATTGTAACAGTGCAATAATAATAACAACCCGCTGTCGCCCTGGTTCTTTGACAAAGTCAGTGTTTTAATCGTCCAAAACGTATAAGGTTGTGGGTGAACTATAACTCCCATCATGCCGGTTTAACCCACAGAAACTCCCATCAGTGGTTGAAGTGTGCAGGGTTAGGGTTGGGGGGGGGTTAGAAATTTTCAGCGGGGGGGGTTGAACCCCTAACACACACACAGACACACCCACTACAGACCTGTCAGTATTTGCTTGAGAAAGGGCCTGGAGGGACTCTTAATGTTTTGCGTCTCCTAGACTTAGCATGATGGGGATTTGGTTAACCAGTTAAACATTCATGAGCAAACCAGGTATTATTTTAACCTGATTTTTTTTAACCTGAATCACTCTCACACACAGAAGAGCGTGATGCGGGGCGAGTGTGCTCTGAGTGCCCTCTCTGGCTGGAGGGCGAACTACAACTCCCACAGGGCAGCCCTCCAGGAAGCGGATCCAGTCCCGGGGTCCCGTGTGCCGAGGCCCATCCTGGGTGGAGGCCCCGGTCTCCCCGGTTGCGGGCGAACTCCAACTCCCAGGAGGGAAGGCAGGCAGGCCACGCCCCTCCCTCCCTCCGCGTCCGGCTTCACAGGCCCCGCTCTGCCCACGGAAGCCCCGCCTTGCCAGCCTAGATCTGGGCCGAGCGAGGCCTGTCCATCAATTATAACTCCGTGGGCAGAGCGAGGCCCGTCCATCAAGGCTGGGGGCGGCACGCAGCCAATGGGGAGCCTCCGGTGGGCGGGGCGTCAGGGGCTCAACCAATGGGAGCGGGGAGGCCGAGGACGTCGTCGCCGCCGCCTCGCCTCAGGC
Organism: Anolis carolinensis; assembly: GCF_035594765.1. Lineage (NCBI taxonomy): Eukaryota > Metazoa > Chordata > Lepidosauria > Squamata > Anolidae > Anolis > Anolis carolinensis. The sequence goes on along the minus strand of NW_026943827.1, from coordinate 6,173,110 downwards.
CTGGTTTGGCCTTCTCTCGATCTTTGTGAGGCGGAAGGAAGATGGCGGAGCAGAGGCTGGAGAGACTGAGGAGAGAGACTGAGGGAGGTCAGTACGGAGAGAGAGAGAGACTCCCTTGGGGGCAGGAGGAAAATGGCGGGCGTCTCTGTGAGGCGGGAAGGAGGAGCCGAGGCTGAGGAGAGAGAGACAGAGAAGTCTGGGTGGAGAGAGAGCCCGCCTTGGGGGGGAGGGGGAGGCCGGCTTGTTGGCCTGGCGGTGCCCGGGTGATGGGGAGGGGGAGGACGAGGGGAGGGGGGAAATGGCGGGCTGCTTCCTCTTCTCCGTCCTCGTCGCCTCAGGCCTGGTCTCTTGGTGAGGCGGGAAGGCCGAGAGAGAGCGAGAGAGAGAGAGGTCTGGTCTGGATACAGATAGACGTGGAGACTGGCTTGGGGGTGCCCGGGGGGGGGGAGGGGAGGGAGGACTACACCTCCCAGGGGCCCAGATTGGCCACCCCACCCCAATACATGCCTCCATGGGACTCCTCATGATCTGGAATGAACCCCGTGGCTGTTTTTCTTCATCTGTTTATCCTGTTGTGTTTATATCAGTGATTCCCAAACTTATTTGGCCTGCCGCCCCCTTTCCGGAAAAAAAGATGACTCTGCCCCCCCCCCCTCAGACAGCCTTCAAGGTTTGCCCGGATCTGTCCCGGGATCTGCTGAACTCTCTGCCGAAGGAGGAGGGAGTCTGAAGAAAAGACCCCGGGGTTTCCTGTGAGCCGAGGCCGCCCTCCCGTCCGCAGGCACGCGAAGCCCCGCCCCACCGGAGGGCCGGAGGGCAGCTGAGCCGGGCTCCTCCCAGCGGCCCACTTCCGGCAGACGGGACTTGAACCCGCGACACCCGCTCTCTCTCGTGGCTGAGCCGCTTGACCCATCGCACCACTCAGCTCTGCGGGGAGAGCGCCGCCGCTCGGGCTGAGGGAGGGGGCGGGGCTCTGACGTCACAAGAGCCAGGCTGGGAGGGGCGCCCTCGAACGGTCTCTGTGCTGGGCGGGGCTTCGAGAGGCAAGGCCCCGCCCTCCCCTTGCTCAGCCAATGAGGCCCCTCCCTTCCCCTGCCAGGCCAAGGCCCCGCCCCTCCCTCCCGTCTCTCAAAGGGAGAAGCCCCGCCCCCTTCATGACGGAAGGAACCCTCGCCATGCCCCGCCCACTCCCTGACGTCACTCCCTCCGACGGAGAGGGGGCGGGGCCTCCATTCTGCCCTCAGAAGCCGCCTTCTTTCTCGCCCGTCCTTGTCACCCGTCCATCAAGGCCGGAGCCAATAGGGGCCCGCTCGTGGGCAGGGCGTCACGGACTTGGCCAATGGGAGGGCGAGGGGCGGAGGAGGGGCGGGGCTTCTTCCTGGCTGGGCCTGCGCAGAGCCTCTCTCGCCGCCATTGTTTTCTGAGGCGCTTCCTCTGGAGCCGCAAAGGAGGAGAGAGAGAGAGAGAGAGAGAGAGAGAGAGGTTGGTATTTATATTTATCTTGATATTCTATCCGGATTGAGTGTCTCTGGGTCTCTCTTGGGGAAGGAGGAGGGGGCGGGGCCTGCCTCCCTCCCGGAAGAAACGAGGCCTCAATGGCCTGGAGTGTGGAAGAAACTTCAGTCACAGTTCAGGTCTGTATTCACATCAAAGGACTCACACTGGGGAGAAACCCTATACATGCCTGGAATGTGGGCAGAGCTTCACTCGGAGTGACATTCTACATTCACATCAAGGGACTCACAGTGGGGAGAAACCCTACAAATGCCTGGAGTGTGGACGAAGCTTCGTTCGTAGTTCACATCTACGTTCACATCAAAGGACTCACACTGGGGAGAAACCTTATAAATGCCTGGAGTGTAGACAGAGCTTTGCTGAGAGTGGAGATCTGCATAAACATCAAAGGACACACTGTGGAGAAGCCCTATGAATGCCCTGAGTGTGGAAGGAGCTTCAGTCGTAGTGCACATCTGCGTCGCATCAGAGGACTCACATGGGTGAAACCTATACATGCATGGCATGTGGGAAGAGCTTCTGTGAGAATTGAAATCTACATAGACTTAGAATTCACATTGGAGAGAACAGTGGCATTTGAGCACAGGGAGACTCCAAGACAGAGCTTTCCAAACTTTTCATGTTGGCGACACACTTTAGACGTAGTTCCTAATTCAACCCTATGGTTCAGTTTAACTAGGAAAACAGGTTAAACCAAGCCCATATAAAATTTTCAATACATATGATCTAATAATATATAGAGATACGTTTCATATAACCTTTACTGTATAAGCAATTTTTGTGCCGTTTCCTGTTTAACTCTTCCATGTGGTTCATCACCAACATCCTTGTAAACAAAATTCCTATAAAATGCATATTAATTCCCATCTTCTCTCCTTAATGTTTCTTCAATACATTTCTTCCATATACTTTCAAAATCATTTTTCTTATTATTATTATTATTATTATCATCTTCTATATCTATATATATAAAAGAGTGATGGCATCACGGCGACTCACAAAACAACAAAACTACAGGTCCCCCAACCTCGAAATTTGACAACACAACCCATCATCCATGCCTCCAGGTTGATACAACAAAAAGAAAAGAAAAACAATAATAATAATAATAACACTTTATTTATACCCCGCCATCATCTCCCCAACGGGGACTCGGGGCGGCTAACATGGGGCCATGCCCAGAGCAATACAATATAATAAAATATAAAAACAACATATCATAGCACCATTAAAAATACAATAAATGATAATAGGCATTACATCAAGAAATCAAAAAACAATAAAACAAGGGCAGGCCGCGTGAGCACAAAGATAAAACCTGGAGTGAGAGGGACAGAGGGGTACTCCACTGCGGGCAGGGACATATGGAAGTGGGGTAATCTAGAGGATAGATGTTCGGGGTGGGAGTAACACAGAAATATATAACAGAAATTACTCACCGAAGGCACAGCGGAAGAGCCATGTTTTCAAGTCTTTCCTAAAAGCTAACAGAGTCGGAGCTTGCCTGATTTCAGTAGGTAGTGAGTTCCACAATCGGGGGGCCACAGCAGAAAAGGCCCTCTCCCTTGTACTCACAAGGCGGGCCTGGGATAAAGACAGTGGTGATAAAAGGGCCTCCCCGGATGATTGTAAAGATCGGGTAGGTTTATGGAATGAGATACGGTCACGGAGGTAGGTGGGTCCCAAACTGTTTAGGGCTTTATAGATGATGGTCTGCACCTTGAATTGGGACCGGAAGATGAACGGCAGCCAGTGGAGCTCCTAAAACAGGGGAGTGGATCTCTCCCTGTAACTTACCCCCGTTATTAATCTGGCAGCTGAGCGTTGGACCAATTGTAATTTCCAGGCCGTCTTCAAGGGAAGCCCCACGTAGAGCGCATTACAGTAGTCCAGTCTAGAGGCAACTAAGGCATGGACCACCGTGGTCAAATCAGACTTCACGAGGTAAGGTCGCAGTTGGCGCACAAGTTTGAGTTGTGCGAAGGCCCTCCCGGCCACTGCCGACACCTGCGCCTCAAGCGTCAACGCTGAGTCCAGGAGGACCCCCAAACTGCGGACCTGTGATTTCAGGGGGAGTACAACCCAGTCCAGCACAGGTTGCCACCCAATACCCCGAACCGACGCACGATTGACCAGGAGGGCCTCTGTCTTGTTAGGATTGATCCTCAGCTTGTTCCTCCTCATCCAGTCCGCCACAGCGGCCAGGCACTGGTTCAGCATCCGAGGGGCTTCCTTGGAGTCAGATGGAAACGAGTAGTGGATTTGCGTGTCATCTGCGTAGAGATGGCAACGCCCTCCAAAACTCCGGATGACCTCTCCCAGCGGTTTCATGTAGATGTTAAATAGCATGGGGGATAAGATAGACCCCTGCGGAACCCCACAGGTCAATGGCCAGGGGTCCGAGCAGGTGTCCCCCAGCTTCACCATCTGGGAACGGCCCTCCAGGAAGGACTGGAGCCACTGCAGAACCGTGCCACCAAGCCCCATCCCAGAGAGCCTCCCCAGAAGGATACCATGGTCGATGGTATCGAAAGCCGCTGAGATGTCCAAGAGAACCAGCAGGGTCACACTCCCCCTGTCCAGCTCCCTGCGGAGGTCATCCACCAAGACGACCAAAGCCGTCTCGGTACTGTGCCCAGGCCTGAAGCCAGACTGCGAGCGGTCCAGAAAATCAGTGTCATCGAGGAACTCCTGGAGCTGCGTGGCAACCACCCGTTCCAGGACCTTGCCCAGAAACGGGAGGTTGGAAATTGGTCTGTAGTTGTTACATACAGATGGGTCCAGGGAGGTCTTTTTTAATAGCGGTTTTACCACCGCCTGCTTAAAGCAGGATGGAACTGTCCCCTGGCCCAAGGAGGCATTTATTATAGCCACAAACCAATCCAACAACCCATCTTTGGCCAGCTTCACCAGCCAAGAAGGACAAGGATCCAGAGTGCAAGTGGTTGCCCTCACAGACCCAAGAATCCCCTCCACATCATCAGGAAGAACAAGCCAGAAAGAATCCCACAAAATCGGACAAACAGGTACCTCGGTTACCTCCGCTGGAACTACAGTTAAGCTGGAGTCCAACTCAAGGCGTATCTGAGCAACTTTGCCTGTGAAGTGGTGGGCGAAATCGCTGCATCGAGCTGCCAAGTCATCGGGAAGCCCCTGGGCCTCAGAGGGACGCAGGAGCTCCCCAACAACTCGGAACAACTCCAATGGCCTGTTGGCCACAGACGCTATGCGGGCAGTCGTGAAAGCTTTCCTGGCTGCTCGCAAAGCCACGGGGTAAGCCTTAATAGCGGCTTTAGCCCGTGCTTGGTCAGACACATCGCGAGATTTCCTCCAGATGCACTCTAGCCCCCTCCTCGCACGCTTCATCACAGCCAGCTCCTCAGTGAACCAAGGAGTCGTTGTGACTCTACGCGGCGAGAGGGGACGTTCGGGAGCGATCGTGTCCAGTGCCCTTGCCAACTCGCTGTTATAGCGATCAGCCAGGACATCGACAGGATCGCCAGTCTCCAGAACAGGAAGATCCCCAAGAGACCTCAGGAGTCCATCCGGATCCATCAGCCTCCTGGGGCGGACCATCTTAGTGGGTCCACCACCCCTGCGGAGGTTAGAAGACACGGCAAAACTTAAACAGATCAGATGATGGTCAGACCATGACAATGGAAGGATGTTTTGCTCTTCCACTCTGACTGTTCCACCATCCACAATAAAAACAAGGTCCAGCATGTGTCCCGCCTGATGTGTGGGCCCAGATATAACTTGAGTCAGCCCCATGGTCGTCATGGCAGCCATGAAATCCTGAGCTGCACCTGTCAGTGTGGTCTCGGCATGGATGTTAAAGTCTCCCAAAACTATGAGTTGTTGGGAGACCAGGGCCGAATTGGAGACCACTTCTGCTAGCTCAGACAGAGAGACTGCTGGGTCGCGGGGTGGACGGTACACCAGCAGAATCCCCAAGCTGTCTCGGGCTCCCACTTTCAAGTAGACACACTGAAACCTCGAGGATTGCGGAACGGCGCATCTGATCAGGGCGATGGACTGCCGAAAGATCACCGCGACTCCTCCTCCCCGCCCCCCAGCCCTGGCCTGTTGATGCACCCCGAAACCCGGTGGACACAGCTGGGTGAGACTCACCCCACCCATCTCGTCCAACCATGTCTCGGTGATGCATGCCAGATCAAGGTTGGGGGAAAGGGAGTTATAGTTCACCTGCATCCAGAGAAACAGTGACCCCCACCGACAATGGACCAGGACCACACTTCACACAGAGAAGCATCTTGACCAACTGAACACATTGCAGGTGTTTGAGGAAAGGGGCCTTTATTTTGGGAGTTGTAGTTCACCTACATCCAAAGACCACTGAACCCAGCCAATGATGGATCTGGACCAAACTTGGCACACAGACTGAACATTTTCTGCTGTGGTTACTGACAGATGTTTCGGGACAATTGCCCTGGGACTCTGGGAGTTCTAGTCGTTCACCCCCATCCAGAGAGCACTGCAGCCAGGTGATGACCACTCAACGACAGATCTGGACCACACTTGGTACACAGGCCCAAAATGGCTAACTTTGAATACTGGCAGGGTTTGGGGAAGATTTATCCACAATTCTGGGAATAGTAGTTCACCCACTCCACACAGAATACATAACACTGAAAGACAAATAATACCATTCACAAATGACCCGGGCACCGCCGGGTCCCCATGCTAGTCTATATATATAATAAAAGTCAATGTTTGTTTGCGAGTATGTGGCAGCTTTCTGATTGGCCGCCACTTTCACAGGCCACTGTGACTGCCAGGAATTGTAGTTGTAGTTCACCTATACCTAGAACGCTATGAACACAAATAATGATGGGCCTGGACCTAACTTGCCATGCATACCAGATGTGCCCACATTTGGTGGGTTTTGAGGGGAATTGGCCCAGGCATTTGGGAGTAGTAGGTACTGGAATTTATAGTTCACCTGCAATCAAACCCCACCAATGATGGACCAGGACCATACTTGGCACACAGAGCCCCCATAACTAATAAACATATTGGACTAGTTTGGGGAAAGGGGACTTGTAGTTCACCTGCATCCAGAGAAAAAGTGACCCCCACTGACAATGGACCAGAACTACACTTTGCACAGAGTAGCCTCATGACCAACTGAACATACTACAGGGGTTTGTGAGAATGGGCCTTGATTTTGGGAGTTGTAGTTCATCTGTATCCAAAGACCAGAGAACCCAGCCAAAGACCAGAACCAAGCCTTCACCTGCCGAAAACCCTTTCCCCACAACAGAGGGCAGGAAATAGAGGCGGAAATGGACAGGGGTGGAAAGGGCTGGGCAGGAAGGAGGGTTTCCCGACTGATCTGTGCCTGTGAATTTGCATGCCGTCCTGCGGCTCAACCAAGGGAGTGAACAACCCAACGGGGACTTAGTCCAGGCGAGACCAGTTCTGTGGACATCTCAGCATGCCTAAATGGGGTGTTGAATTTGCCAGGCAGGAAGGCAACGTCTTTGGGAATTTGGGGTTCCTTTGAGAGATGTAGGAAATGTGGTGGCAGCAGAGGTCCAATTTGGGATGCACAGGAGACGGACCTGGGATCCCTTGTGGCCTGAAAGGGAAGCTAGACATTTATGAAATCATCAATAAAGGGGTCATTGTGCCTCTTAATATTTAACTTATGCGAGAATTCACGGAAACCCTTTATTCACAGTGAATGACGCCCCATCTATGGCCTGTCTGACTGTCTGCCTGGTGTTTCTTTAGCCGTGTTTAGGTCCCTTCTTTTCTTCTCTCCTTCTGAATCCATCCCTTATTGTTCATCAATCTGTGATTACTTTTGTTTGTTTCCGTGTGTCCTTGAAACCCTTTATATCTCCATTTCTTCCATTTTCAACATGAGCCCTGAATTGAAAAGAGATCTTGGAAATAGAGGAAGTTTGCAGCTTCATGTTTAACCTTTTGCTTCTTCTTTCTTGATCAGGGAAATGAAGACCCTATGAAGTCACCACAGGCATGAAAAGAAAATACCAGTATCTATTGGAGATTGAGGAATTTGGAAATCAAAGGGCAATAATGAAAGAAATCCTGTGGGAAGAAGAAATCCTCTCTAGGTGCCAATCTTGTGGAACTCACTTTTGATTAGAAAGAAAAAGGTAACACTCACGTGTCTGTATCACAGTCAATCATACACATAACTGTCAACATGGAGGAGAAACCCTTTACATGTCTTGAGTGTGGAAAGAGCTTCAGTTGGAGGAGCAATCTGCTACGGCATGAAAGGACTCACACTGGGGAGAAACCCTTTGAATGCCTGGAGTGTGGACAGAGCTTCACTCATAGTTCAGGCCTACGTTCACATCAAAGGACTCATACTGGGGAGAAACCCTATAAATGCCTGGAGTGTGGACAGAGCTTCACTCATAGTTCAGGCCTACGTTCACATCAATGGACTCACACTGGGGAGAAACCCTATACATGCCTGGCGTGTGGACAGAGATTTACTCAGAAGGGACACTTAGATTCACATCAAAGGACTCACACTGGGGAGAAACCCTATAAATGCCTGGAGTGTGGACAGAGCTTCACTCATAGTTCAGGCCTACGTAGACATCAAAGGACACACACTGGGGAGAAACCCTATAAATGCCTGGAGTGTGGACAGAGCTTCACTCGTAATTCAGGTCTACGTTTACATCAATGGACTCACACTGGGGAGAAGCCGTATAAATGCCTGGAGTGTGGACAGAGCTTCACTCATAGTTCAGGCCTACGTTCACATCAATGGACTCACAATGGGGAGAAACCATATACATGCCTGGAGTGTGGACAGAGCTTCACTCGTAATTCAGGCCTACGTTCACATCAAAGGACTCACACTGGGGAGAAACCATATACATGCCTGGAGTGTGGACAGAGCTTCACTCATAATTCAGGCCTACGTAGACATCAATGGACTCACACTGGGGAGAAACCCTATAAATGTCTGGAGTGTGGACAGAGCTTCACTCGTAATTCAGGCCTACGTTCACATCAAAGGACTCACACTGGGGAAAAACCCTATACATGCCTGGAGTGTGGACAGAGCTTCACTCAGAGTTCAGGCCTACGTTCACATGAAAGGACTCACACTGGGGAGAAGCCATATACATGCCTGGAGTGTGGACAGAGCTTTACTCAGAAGGGACACTTACATTCACATCAATGGACTCACACTGGGGAGAAACCCTATAAATGCCTGGAGTGTGGACAGAGCTTCACTCAGAGTTCAGGCCTACGTTTACATCAAAGGACTCACACTGGGGAGAAACCCTATAAATGCCTGGAGTGTGGACAGAGCTTCACTCAGAGTTCAGGCCTACGTTTACATCAAAGGACTCACACTGGGGAGAAACCCTATAAATGCCTGGAGTGTGGACAGAGCTTCACTCAGAGTTCAGGCCTACGTTCACATCAAAGGACTCACACTGGGGAGAAACCCTATACATGCCGGTAGTGTGGACAGAGCTTCACTCAGAAGGGACACTTACAAAGACATCAAAGAACTCACACTGGGGAGAAACCCTATAAATGCCTGGAGTGTGGACATACCTTCAATCATAGTGGATATCTACGTAAACATTAAAGGATTCACACTGGGGAGAAACCCTATACATGCCGAGAGTGTGGAAAGAGCTTTACTAGTAGTTCAGGTCTACGTTTACTTCAAAGAACTCACACTGGGGCGAAACCATAGAAATGCATGGTGTGTGGACAGAGTTTTTCACAGAATGACATTATACATAGACATCATAGAATTCACCCTGGAGAGAATGGTGTTAATTGACACCAGAGTGTCATTCTAACACGTAGAAAAGCAACTCTTGCAAATTTTGGAAATGCAGGCTCAAAGTTGGGACATTTCATCACATGTGGTGTATTGTAGAAAGATTGAACTAAAATACAGTGTTCCCTCACTTATCCTGGGGGTTAGGTTCCAGGACCACCCGCAATAAGTGAAAATCCGCGAAGTAGGGATGCTATATATTTATACATTATTTTAGTAGTTATACACTATTTTAAGTCTTTATCAAGAAATCATGTGTTGATCAATCGCCTCCTTCTCCTCTTGTTGCCGCTTGGGCTCCTTTTCTCTCCCTTTGGCTTCTCCTTCCTCCCTTCCTTAGGCTGTACATTGTAATTTTTTATTATTTATAGTAGTCTTTTAGAGTTTATTGAAAAACCGCAAAACTGTGAATCCTCAAAGAGCAAAGTAGTGAGGGAAATCTGTACGTTCCATTCTGGAAGTAATTATATTATCTAAAGGGAGTAGAATAATGAGAGATAAAAATTAACAGATAGAACGAGGCCTTTAGGCATTTATCCCTGTCTGTTTGTTAGTTCAGTTGTGTGTCTATGAAGGTAACTGTTTCGCAGGTCTGTTTGTTTCTGATTTAGTTTTGTATCTCATGTAGTAGTTTCATGTGTAGTTGAAGCATTATAAATTATTTCTGCCTTTTTGTATTGTATTGTATTTTGTATTGTATTGTATTTTGTACTGCCTTTTAATCTCTCTCTTTTTATTTTTTTGCCACAGAGGGGGATTTATAAGGGACAAAACTGCTGAAACTGTCAACTTGTTTTGTTCTCAACCCAAAGGTTTCCTGTTCTTTGGATGCTGAGTGTTCAGGGAAGAGTGAGGTCTGTGAGATCAGTGAGTAGAAAACATGACACAATTTAGATAATGGTTTGTGACACAACAACAACCCTTGTAGTAGTCAATGGGATATTCTGTATGCCTTCTTTAATGTCAAGTAAGATATTGTGCTCAGATATAAAGATTTATAAAGGAAACACCACAATGGATATAAAACAGTGGGAAGCGCGGGAAGCAGATTATGTGTGCTCACCACACCTCACACAGATAGGACCACGTGTGCTATAAACATGGAAGATGTGATACATTCACACAAGATACAGGAATGGGATGTCTTTGTGTTACTACTGTTCAGCTAATGTTATGGTCTGATGGAAATATAATAGAACCCGATAAACAAACATTTGGTTGAAATGTAAATGTAACATAACTTTTGTTCAAGATGATGAAACTGGGAATTTGGTGTACGTGATGGAGAATGGAGACAGTGAAATAGACTTGAAGTTTAAAAAGTTATCCATAAATATAAGATAAGGAATTAATTGGGAAAAATTAAATATACTAGTAAAAACGAATCAGCAGGTGAAGAAACATTTGGAGAGTTATGAGGAAAGAAGTAAGAAAGGTTTTGTTAGGATCCAAGAGGTTGATGGAGAACGTCAGAGCGTGGCCGCATAAGGAAGCAGCCCGACAGAACGTCACTGGTGTGATGAAATCAACGGATATTCACCCAAAGTGGCAGCAGCATGTTTACATCTATTGATGCACCCAATGAGGGCTACAAGGAGTGACTGATCGATTTTCTGTATTTGAAAACAAATTGCAATACTTAGAAACGCAATTGTGAACTGTGATGTATGTTGACTCTATTGAGAGGGTTGATGGGCCAAAGGGCCTGCATTTCTATTCTATTTCTATTCTATTTCTGATTGCTTTTAATTATGCATTATTAAGGTGTCTGCTTCAACTTATTCTATTAAAGATGCAACCTGCCTTCTTCCAGAGGAGAGGCAAGTGTCCGTATGTCGCCACTATGTTTCCGGAACATCTTGTGGTCGGCCGATGTGGTTAATGTGGTTAAGCTACTTACTGGAACATAAGTGAACAACATGTTTTTCTACAAATGTTGTTCATGATAAAGGAAGCACGCTTGCAACACTCTGTACTGCTCCAAAGAAATGAGGAACTTCTTAGTTGTAAACAAGGGCATTATATATTGAGCTTCATTTCAGATGTTCTTCACGGCGGTCACCTTTGATTTGTCTGTCCGTCTATACTGCAGTATAATAAAGGTACTTGTTTTAAACTCTGTTGGGCTCAGATTGGATCCATAGCGCTTCGGCAAAGTTCCCGGTATTTAAATCTATGTGAGCGGTTCGCTTTTCCGCTAAATATAACTATATTAAACTGATTATATACATAGAATTGACACTGAATCAGACATGTGATACAATAAAGTAGTATTGATGTATCAAGGGCGTGTGTGCAAGAAACGGGAGTGTGTTTGTGTGGGTGCTTGTGAAGGAAGAAGAAACGAGCCTCAAAAGAAAACGGAGTTCATGCAAAGCGTGACATGGGACGGACTTGGGCGGTGAAGAGTGAGGCTTGTCAGCTCCAACGGGATGGGAGGAAGGGGCTGCCGCAGAAAGGCCGGGGGAGATGACCTGAGGAGACGGAGTGGCCGCTGGAAGGCCGGAGCTAGCCTCTTGCCCCCCGGGGCTGGTGTGACCCACTTGGATCGGGGGGGGGGGGGAGCTGCATTCAAGGGAGTGTGAGATCCTGCCCCCTCTCCTCCTCCGGAGCCTGCTTCTTCCCCCAAAATGCCTGCGAGTTGGTCCTCTCTCTCTCTCTCCTTCCTCCAGGCTGGTGCAGGCAGAAGCTAGAGAGAGTAAGGGATTTAGAGCAAATTGTCAGGCTTGTCAGCTCCAACTGTGTTGGTGTGGGTTAGTCTTCTTTGAAAGAGAGCCCAGGCACACAAGGGCTGAAGATCCCATACGGCTTTAATGTTCAGAATACAAGAGTCTGCTCCACTGCCCGTGTATATAGGCCTAGCTACAGTATCATTGGGAGCTTCCGGTGGCTCAGTGTGCTAAAGCGCTGAGCTGCTGAATTTGCAGACCAAAAGGTCCCAGGTTCAAATCCGGGGAGCGGAGTGAGCATCCGCTGTTAGCTCCAGCTTCTGCCAACCTAGCAGTTCGAAAACATGCAAATGTGAGTAGATCAATAGGTACCGCTCCGGCGGGAAAGTAGCGGCGTTCTATGCAGTCATGCCAGCCACATGACCTTGGAGGTGTCTACAGACAACGCCAGCTCTTCAGCTTAGAAATGGAGATGAGCACCAACCCCCAGAGTCGGACACGACTGGACTTAACGTCAGGGGAAACCTTGACCTTTACCGTATCATCAATCACTCTAGAGTCCCTTTCCCCCCACCTCAGGGCAATTGGGTTTTATGGCTGGTTCATGTGTCCTGTCCTCCATTTTGGCCCATGGCCATGTGCTCTCCGTCAGTGCTCTGTGTCCGGAGATGGCATGAGATGGGGATCATGGCATCAGATTCTGATGAGTTGAGTTGGGTTCATTTGAGTCAAGTTGGGTTCACTTGACTTGAGTTGGGTTCCGTTGAGTTGTCCATGATTTGAGTTGTATTCATTTGGGTTCTGTTGAGTTGAGTTGGGTTCAGTTGAGTTGTCTTGGGTTCCATTGAGTTGAGTTGGATTCTGATGAGTTGGGTTCCGATGAGTTGTCCAAGGTTTGAATTGTATCCAGTTGGGTGTGAGGCTTGTCAGCTCCAACTGTGTGGTGTGGGTTAGTCTTCTTTTAAAGAGTACGCCAAGTGACACAAGAGCTGGAGATACCTACGGCATTATTGTTCGGAATATAAGAGTCTGCTCTACTGCCCGTATATATAGGCTTAGCTACAGTATCAAATCACCCTGGAGTCCTGGCGCCTGGAGGTTGCCCATTCCCACCTTCCAGAGTCCCTTTTCCCCACTTTGGGGCAATTGAGTTTTATGGCTGGTTCGTATGTCCTGTCCTCCCTTTTGGCCCATGGTCATGTGCTCTGTGCTAGCGCTTTGTGTCCGGAGATGGCATGAGATGGGGATCACAACATGAAGCGAGGAACCAACAAGGCGTCTCTCACCTGGCAAGACGGAACGAGGGTCCAGTAAGGCGTATCCGAATAACTATGGACAATAACGTGTGCAGGTGGGACCCCATAAGTCATACAGCCTGAGATGGAGAATGTTTTGAAACCATGCCATAAGAACGGAAAGAACAGCACGTTCCCCGAAAGAAGGACTAAACTTTAGGGCATCCAATGCAGGGGCCTCAAAGATTCAGCACGCTTTCTGGACCTGGTTCTTTATGTTTTGGTGCACAAAAGCAGAAGGGGGGTTGGACTAGATGGCTGAAGGAGTCTCTTCCAACCATGTTTATTACATTATTATTATTATTATTATTATTATTATTATTATTATTATTATTATTATTATAGGATGGCTATCTGTCAGGGGTGCTTTGATTATGGTGTGGACAAAAACAGAAGGGGGTTGGAGTAGATGGCCCAAGGGGTCTCTTCCAACCCTCCTTATTATTTTTATGATGATGATGATGATTATTATTATTATTATTATTAACATTGAGGCTGTATTTGTTCGTTTTTGTTTGTTTTTTACTTGAAAATAAGATATATGCAGTGTGCATAGGAATTTGTTCATAGTTTTAAAAAAACCCCTGTAATCCGGCCCTCCAATGGTCTGAGGGACCGTGAACTGGCCCCCTGTTTAAAAAGTTTGGGGACCCCTGCTTTAGACTATCAAATGCAGGGGCCTCAAAGATCCAGCACGCTTTCCGGAACCACCGAGACCACGTCTGTCAGGAGAACGTGATCACCTCTTCCGAGCAGGGCCTGTGCATGAGAATATGGATGTATGGGTCTGCGTGTGGGTGAGAGCTCTCTCGTGATGTGATTTTGATAGGATTGTGATGTGATTATCAATAAATGTTACAATGAACGTGTTAAAACCAAATTTGGTCTCTGAGCCTCATTGATCCATCACGATTCCCTAAACACTCTGCATCCATCAAAAGAACAGGAACCCTTTTGGTTCATAACGGACCAAGAGGTGTCATCCATAAATAAGATAAGATACAATAGAATAAGTAATACTTACCCAATGCTCCCATGAAAACATTCCCACAGATGGCACCAAATTCCAAAGCTCTGGATGAGCTCACCCAGCGGTTTCATGTCCGTGTTCAATAGCATGGGGGAAGGAATCGATGCTGGGCGGGGCTTCTCCCTTTGAGACTCCTCCTCCTCTGAGGGAGACGGGAGGGAGGGGCGGGGCCTTGGCCTGGCAGGGGAAGGGAGGGGCCTCATTGGCTGAGCAAGGGGAGGGCGGGGCCTTGCCTCTGGAAGCCCCGCCCAGCACAGAGACCGTTCGAGGGCGCCCCTCCCAGCCTGGCTCTGGTGACGTCAGGAGCCCCGCCCCCTCCCTCTGCCTCTTCAGCCCGAGCGGCGGCGCTCTCCCCGCAGAGCTGAGTGGCGCGATGGGTCAAGCGGCTCAGGCACGAGGGCGGGCGTCGCGGGTTCGAGTCCCGTCTGCCGGAAGCGGGCCGCTGGGAGGAGCCCGGCTCAGCTGCCCTCCGGCCCTCCGGTGGGGCGGGGCTTCGCATGCCTGCGGACGGGAGGGCGGCCTCGGCTCACAGGAAACCCCGGGGTCTTTTCTTCAGACTCCCTCCTCCTTCGGCAGAGAGTTCCGCAGATCCCGGGACAGATCCGGGCAAACCTTGAAGGCTGTCTGAGTGAAGCTATGGGCTTTCCCCGAACATGAAGGGCAGTCCAGCCTGACTCTGGCACTTGGGGCTCTTCCCCGTTTCTAAGCCCAAGAGCCGGCCTTGTCCGTAGACGCCTCCAAGGTCAAGACACACGTGGCACACACACGCCATGCCATGACCAGACCCACGACACGCACACGCAGAGGCCATCTCACGTGTTTCCCCACCAAGGATGGACCTGGGACTCACTTGGCCCACAGAACCCCCGTGACCAGCAAAAAACACTGGAGGTCTTTGGGGGGAATTCACCTTGATTTGGGGGAGTTGTAGTTCCCCTCCATCCCGAGAGCACCGTGACCCCAAACACGGAGGGATCTGGGCCCAACTTGGCACGAATACCCGATCTGCTGGAATGTGATGCCTGCAGGGGATGGGAGGGAACGTTCTTCCTTCCTGGGAGTCGTAGTCCACCCACAATCTGATGGATATTTGGACAATTAAAACACTGACTTTGTCAAATAACCTGGACAAGGCCGGGGTATTATTATTATTATACTATCATAATATTTTATTTTACTATGTTATAATTATCAAATAATCTTATATTATTTGATAATAATATAATAGTATAATAAAAATTTATAGTAATACTATAATAATCATATTATAATGATATAAACTTATAATAATACACTATATTAAAGAATAATATAACCATGACAATATTATTACATTATTAAATTACAAGAGTAATATACAATATAATATTATAACTATCTTATCCTATCCGACCTGTTGTCGATCCACTCCTTTGGGCTTCACGCAAATCTACCCTTTTCCAAAATATACCATCCTGTGCTTTGACCAAATTCAAGTTATAATCTATATATATAAAAGAGTGATGGCATCAGGGCAGCGGACAAAACAACAAAACTACAGGGCCCCCAATCTCGAAATTTGACAACACAACCCATCATCCACGGCTCTAAGTTGATACAACAAAAAGAAAAGAAAAATAAAGTCCTAATTAGAGGGAGAGGAATAATTGTTTTTATCCAATTGCTGCCAGTTAGAAGTCTAAGCTCCGCCCACTTGGTCTCCTAGCAACCGACTCAGCCCAGAGGACAGGCAGAGTTAGGCTTCACTTAGGCCACTTTCACAAATTATCTAAAGCCCCAGCTTCTGCCAACCCAGAAGTTCGGAAACATGCAAATGAGAGTAGATGAACAGGTACTGCTCCGGCAAGAAGATAATGGCGCTCCATGCAGTCATGCCAGCCACATGACCTTGGAGGTGTCTATGGACAACGCCGACTCTTCAGCTTAGAAATGGAGATGAGCCCCAACCCCCAGAGTTAGACATGACTGGACTTAATGTCAGGGGAAAATCTTTACCCTGTACCTTAACTCCACCAATACCTCAATACTTTATTTCCCAGACCACCAGACTTCGCCACAGCAACGCGTGGCCGGGCACAGCTAGTTATGATATAATAAGGAAGGAAGGCAGTCGCTCTCTCTCTCTCTCTCTCTCTCGTGGCTCTTGCTCCTTGTCCGTTGCCTTTTCAGCCTGTTGCCGTGTCGCCCGGTTGGGTCCACATCCCGGTGAGTCTTCTTCGCTCCTCGTGTGGGGAGGAGGGGAGGAGCAGAGGGACCTAGACCGGGGGAGGGTGTCCCTCTTGGTTCTCTTGGACCTCTCAGGGGCCTTCCATACCTTAGACCACGGTCTCCTTCTCTGATGCCTCGTGGGAATGGGACTTGGGGGCACCGTTTAGCAGTGGCTCCGGTCCTTCCTGGGGGTGTTGTTGGGGGACACCTTCTCGGCCCCGCAACCACTGTGTCGTGGAGTCCTGAGGATTCAGTCTCGATGACATGGCTTTTTTCCGGCCTGATGACCCCTTTGGCTTTGCTTTGTGGAGACAAAGGGGACTCTGTGTGTCAGAACCCTGCTACTAGAGCCTGGATGTGGCTCTGAGTTTCAGGGTCACTGACATTGATAAGACACCTGCGGCTCAGGACTTGGAGAAGAAACGGCTGCTGGACTTGGCGGGGAATTTGCGCGGGGTTTTACTGAGCGGGAAGAGACTGTTCAAATGAGGGGGAGGGTATATAAAGGAGGGTTGGCCGTAGTATCCCATTCTTGGCTTTTCTGATGTTCATGTTTCCTACAGTAAAAGTTTCTGGTGATACCACAGAGAGTCTCGTGTGTTCATTCAGGAGCGGCTGTGGTGAGCTGACACTAAGCCAAGAATACGAACACCATCCCGCTGTAGCGGTGAGGTGTAACATGCAAGTGGAGGATGAAGAGCTCTTGGGCGCAGGAGGAGGAAGGTCGGAAAGGGCCACTCCCGAGCCGGACGCTGAGTTCCACCAGCTGGCGGCCCTGGCGTCATCCACCGCTTATGCCCAGCCAAATGGGGTAACCCAGAGGCGCGGAGTGGTGCGGGGAGATAGCACCGGAGGAGAGGAAGGTTCACCTTCCCCAGGCCCACAAAGGATGGTGTTTCTGGAGGAGAGGATGTCGGCGATGGAGACCACCCTGGCAGTGATGTCGAGGGCGATGGAGCGCCTGGCGGTTTTGGCGGAGCCGGAGCGAGGAAGGGAACTTCGGGCTAGCTCAATGTGGGACGTGAGCGTGGGAAGCAGCCAGGGCTTTGGAGACCTCCCAGCACCGAAGGGAAGGGAAATGCGAAAGGAGCCCGGTGCCCGGCCCAAGATACAAACGAGCCTGACGCGGGTGGAGGAGAGTGACGACGAAGGGGAAAAACCTCCGAGAATCCCAGCTACGCTCCCAGCTGAGACCCTGGTGCCCCTGGCGAATGCCGGGCGTGGCACAGGGCCAAGAGAAGCAGCAGCGGGGCCCACTGGTCCGCAAGGGGGCTTGCGACGGGCGGAGAATTGGGGATTGCCACCACAGGGACCCCTACCGAGACGAGAGGAACTAAGGATCGAGTTTGGGGGAGAGTCCTCTGAACTGGATTTTTTCCTGACCACGGTGAGGGGCTATATGGAGGACAATGCTCACACTTTTAGAACAGAATCCAGTCGGGTACGGGCCATTGGTGCAGTGTTGAAGAGGGGAGCGGCCAGCTGGTACGTTCAGCTGCACGCGCGGCGCGACCCATGTCTGGGGTCACTCCGACGCTTTATGGGGGCCCTGGAGACCCGTTTCCGAGATCCACTGGAGCAGATCCGGGCGAGGGAGAAGTTGAAGACCGTCTCCCAGGGGCAGAGGTCGGTATCTGAGTATGCGGAGGAGTTCCAATGCCTCGCTGAAAAGGTGCCGGAATGGTCTGCAGTGACAAAGATAGAACTCTTCAAAGAGGGGCTCAGGCGGGAGATCCTCTCCTGGGCGGTGCATCGTGATGAGCCTGACACACTGCGCGGATGGATTCAGCTGGCGGGGCGCATCGAGACATCGCTGGCCCAGGCGAGGAGGCACCGAGGAGGGCTACAGCAGCGGCCGCAGATGAAAGAGGGGAGCCGGAAGGAGGGATCAACCCCAGCCGGGAGGAGAACGGAGCCGACAGGGAACGTGAGCACCAGCAGGAGGGGCTGCTTCGTGTGCGGCCGTTTGGGCCACAGGGCTGCCGAGTGCTGGCAGAGAAAAGGGGAAGGCGGAGGCCCGCCCAAACCAAGAGCCGTGGCAGGGAAACGCGCCGAGGAAGAACCACCGATGAGGCACCACTCGGGGGGGTTGGTAAGTCAGGACAAAGCCATGATAGTGGTCCCCATTCAGCTTGAAAGTGACAGCAAACAAGCAACCTGCAAAGCATTTGTGGATTGTGGATGTTCCAGGAACATCATCTCCCCTGAATTAGCCGAGGGATTGGGATGCGAAAGAACGAACCTAGAATCCCCAATAGCTTTTTCGCAGTTGGACGGATCCACAGCATCGGGATCATTAGCTAAGTACAGTGCCGAAGATGTAAAGTGTAAGATAGGGAGTTGGGAAGGAAAGGTGTCATTTGTGATATCACAAATAGCCAGCTATAATGTTATACTAGGCATGCCATGGCTGGGGCAGGCCAACCCGCAAATCAACTGGGAGGATAAGAGCATGATCTTCAGGATGAAGTTGGAAGGAGGGAGCCAGGAAGTGGAGAGGGAGCCGGGGAAAAGGGGGGAGGAAGACTCTATCAGGATAGCAGAACTGGCAGATAAATTACCCCCAGAGTATCGGGATTTTGTGGACGTATTTGATGAGAAGGAAGCAGACAGCTTCCCACCGAAGCGGAGAGTTGAAGTGAAGATAGAGCTAGTCCCAGGAGCAGAGCTTCCCAAGGCAAAAATATACCCAATGTCGGCTAGGGAAAAGGAGGAACTGAGAAAATACATTGATAAAAACCTAGCGAGGGGTTTCATAGAGCCTTCAAATTCCCCTTTAGGGGCGCCTGTGTTGTTCAGGCGGAAAAAGGACCAAACGCTGAGGCTCTGCATTGACTACAGGGGCCTGAATGCAATCAGTTCTGTAAATAAATACCCCCTACCCTTAGTGAAGGACTTGATCGCCCAGTTATCGGAGGGACAGATATTCACTAAATTGGACTTAATTGAAGCGTACCATAAATTGCAGATCAAACCAGAGGACAGGTGGAAGACGGCCTTCTCCTGTGCATTCGGATTATTCAATTATCGTGTGCTCCCTTTCGGTTTGTGCGGCGGAGGTGCCGCGTTCATGCAATTAATCAACGAAGTGTTGCATCCATTGTTGTACAAGGGAGTCTTTGTTTTTTTAGATGACATATTGATAATATCTCGGACTAAGGAACAACACATAGAACTAGTCAGGGAAGTCCTGCAAAAGTTGAGAGAAGCAAAACTGTATGCGAAGCTTGCCAAGTGCGAGTTCAATAAAGACCAGATAGACTTTCTGGGGTATAGGATTTCCTCCCAGGGAGTGGCGATGGACCCTGCGAAGGTAGAAGACGTGAGGGGGTGGGAAGCCCCCAAAACACGGAAGCAGCTGCAATCCTTCCTAGGGTTCGCAAACTTCTATAGAACATTTATCAAGGACTTTGCGCGCCTCACTTTGCCATTAACGGATTTGTTAAAGACTAAAGGCAGGGGAGAAACAGCCAAAGTGAAGGCCCCAGGGGCCAAACTGACCTGGACAATAGAATGCCAGGAAGCTTTCGAAGCCCTTAAAAAGCGTTTTACTGAGGAGCCTGTCCTACAGCACCCTGATATGTCTAAAGCCTTTGTATTACATTGCGATGCGTCAGACCGGGCATATGGGGCAGTTCTGCTACAGAAAGACGAGGGGGGGAACCTGAAGCCATGTGGCTATCTGTCAAAAAAGTTTAGCGATACAGAAAAAAACTGGCCAATTTGGGAGAGAGAAGCCTTAGCTATTCTAAAAGCACTAGAGTGCTGGAGACACTTTCTGGAAGGAAGTGGAACACCGTTTGAGGTGTGGACTGATCATAGAAATTTACAGTATCTAAGATCCCCTCGTAAACTATCGGCGAAGCAAATTAGATGGGCCCAATATTTCAGCCGTTTTGATTTCAGACTCAGATTCTTCCAGGGGAAACATAACATACTCGCTGACGCTCTCTCTCGGATGCCTCAGCACGGGGGAGGAATTCAGGAATCTGAAGGGAGCTTATTCCTAGATAAGCAATGGGGCCTGGCAGTACTAACTCGAGCACAAGCGGCCAAAGAAAACAAACGTACTGCCATTTCCACGGGGGGAGGAGAAATATGGGAGGAAGAGTTGAAGCGAGCGTATGGAATGGACAAATGGTTACAAACTAACAAAGAAAAGGGAGAATTGTGTGGGGATTTGGTGTTTGTAAATAAGAAATTGTATATCCCTGAATGTTTAAGACGAGAAATGTTAAGGAAGTACCATGATAACAAAGGTGCGGGTCATCTAGGCCCCACCAGGACTATTAAACTGTTGGCCAAACAATGCTGGTGGCCCGGAATGAGGAAAGACGCCAGGGGGTACGTCACGCAGTGTGAATTATGTGCAGAGGGAAAAACACCACCGGGGAAGCCCCAGGGGCTATTGCAGAAGGTGGTGGAGCCCATGAGGCCATGGGAATGCGTAGCCATGGATTTTGTAGGCGAACTACCCCCCAGCAGAGGCCACAGATACATTTGGACAATATTGGACCTATTCTCAAAACAGGCACACTTTGTGGCCCTGCCAAAACTCCCTTCAGCTGAAAAACTTGCTGATTTGTATGTGAAGCATGTATATCGCCTACATGGGTGTCCCGACAAAATAATTAGCGACCGGGGAGTCCAGTTTACTGCAAAATTTTGGGGAAAATTCTTACAGCTGTTAGGAGCAGAAAGGAACCTGAGCTCGGCCTTTCATCCCGCGACCAACGGGGGGGTCGAACGTACCCAACAGACACTGTGCCAATTCTTAAGGATGTACACCAATTATAGACAGGATGATTGGGCGGACCTTCTACCGTTTGCTGAGATGGCTTTTAACGGGGCCGTACATTCGGCCACAGGTCGTGCCCCATTCGAAATAGTATACGGACAGGAGGTGGCACCTTTCCCCAGGCTACCCGAGTGGAAGGAAGGGGAGGGCCAGACCGACGAGGAATGGCCGGCCAAAATCAAGCAA
Organism: Anolis carolinensis; assembly: GCF_035594765.1. NCBI lineage: Eukaryota > Metazoa > Chordata > Lepidosauria > Squamata > Anolidae > Anolis > Anolis carolinensis. The sequence goes on along the minus strand of NW_026943827.1, from coordinate 6,151,593 downwards.
GGGTGGCAAACCGTGGTAGAGGCATTGCGGGAAACACAAAAGAAGTACAAGCTCTTTGCAGATCGTAGGCGCCGAGAGGGGGACAAATTGGGCGAAGGAGATCTGGTTTGGCTGAGCACAAAAAACCTAAAATTGGGATTCCCATCCAAGAAATTGGCTCCACGCTATATAGGACCATTCAGGGTAGCAAAAAGAATAAACGAAGTGACCTATCAGCTGAGGCTACCCAAGGACCTAGGAAAGGTACACCCGGTATTCCATTGCAGCCTGTTAAAAAAGTATAAAGGAACTCTGGACGGCGGAGAACAATAGTTGTGTTTACTCTTTTCCTTCCAGGATGAAGGGGAGGAGGACGCCATGTCAGAACCCTGCTACTAGAGCCTGGATGTGGCTCTGAGTTTCAGGGTCACTGACATTGATAAGACACCTGCGGCTCAGGACTTGGAGAAGAAACGGCTGCTGGACTTGGCGGGGAATTTGCGCGGGGTTTTACTGAGCGGGAAGAGACTGTTCAAATGAGGGGGAGGGTATATAAAGGAGGGTTGGCCGTAGTATCCCATTCTTGGCTTTTCTGATGTTCATGTTTCCTACAGTAAAAGTTTCTGGTGATACCACAGAGAGTCTCGTGTGTTCATTCAGGAGCGGCTGTGGTGAGCTGACACTGTGTGGTGGTGGTTAAGGCCTCCTTACAAGAAGGCAAGAGTCCAGCCGGCTTAAAAGAAGTTGTAATTCAAAAAGAAAGCTGTTGACAAACGATCCCTGGACCCGACTCAATTGGTCAACTTCCGGCCAGTTTCCAATCTCCCCTTTTTGGGCAAAGTCATGGAACGTGTGGTGGCCTCGCAACTCCCGTTGTTCCTGGAAGACACTGAGTGTCTGGATCGGGCGCAGTCTGGCTTTAGGACGGGTCATGGAACTGAATCAGTCTTTGTCTCCTCAGCAGATGATCTAAGCAGGGAATTGGATGGGGGGAGGGTGTCCATCTTGGTTCTCCTGGGCCTCTCATCGGCCTACCATACCATGGTGTCCTTCTGGGATGCCTTGTGGGAATAGGGCTCGGAGGCAGTTTTCCTTCCTGGAAGGTCACTCTCAGAAGGCGTTGCTGGGGGACACCTGCTTGGCCCCACGGCCATTCTCTTGTGGGGTCCTGTGGGGTTCAGTCTTGTCACCCATGTTGTTGAACATCTACATGAAGCCACAGGGAGAGATCATCCGGAGTTCTGGAGTTCAACGTCATGTGCTCCCAGGTGACGTCCACCTCCGCTCCTCCTTTCCTCCTCCTGCTCAGGAGGCTGCTCAGGTCCTGAACTGGTGATTGGCAGCTCTAACGGTCTGGATGAGGGCAGATGAACTGAAACTGAATCCAGACAAGACGGAGGCACTCCTGGTCAATCAGAAGGCCAAACAGATTGTAGGGTTGCAGCCTGTGCTAGACTAGATGGCCCATGTGGTCTCTTCCAACTATACTATTCTATGATTCTACGGGGTTAAACTCCCCCTGAAGACACAGGTCCACAATTGGGGACTGACTCCACATGGTGGAAGTTGTAGTTCACCCTGGATCAAGACACAGCACTGTGACCCCCACTGACAATGGACCAGGACTGCAACTGGCACACACAATCCTCGTGACCAAAGAAAAATACTGGAGAGGTTTGTGGGGGAATTCCCCTTAATTTATAGCCGTTGTAGATACTGGGGTTTATAGTTCACCCCACAAAGGATGGCCCCGAACCTAACTTAGCACACAGAGCCCCTATGACCAACAAAAATGCAGGAGGGCTTTGGGGGAAAGTTGCCTTGATTTATAGGAATTATAGTTCACCTACATCCAGAGAGCACTGTCTATGCGAACAACAAGGGATCTGCACCAAATTTGGCACGCATATCCGATATGGCCAATTTGGAATACTGGTAGGTTTTGGGGGGACATTTGGGAGTTGTTGGTACTGGGATTTATAGTTCACCTACATCCAGAGACAGTGACAACCACCGACAATACAGGGACCAAATTGGCACACAGAACCACCATGACTAACTTAATACACTGGAGGGGTTTGGGGGGAACAGACCCAGCATGGTGGGAGCTGCAGTTCACCCTGCAGCCAGAGATCCCACGGACCCCTCTGATGATGCATCTAGAGAGCAGATTTGCCCAATATGACACACTTTAACCAGTGATGGAGTTTGAGGGGGTTAACCTGCCATGATGGGAGTTGTAGTTTACTCACAACCTTATGCATTCTGTAAAATAAAATGAACTTTTTCAAATAACCCAGGCAACACTGGGTACCCAAGTGTGTGTGTGTGTATTTGTTTTCCAAGATGGCTCCCACTTCCAAAGAGAATTGCGATTCCCACACGAAATGAATTGGTGCAAACGTAGCCCAGATATCCCACATGACCATCTTAAAATACTGGAGAGGATGTTGGGAGGGGGAATTGATCCTGGATGATGGGAATTACAGTTCAGGGAGAACTTCCAGGGAGCACTGTGAATCCCACTGAGGATGGATCGGGACCAAATCTGGCACAGACCCACCATGACCATATTTAAGTACTGCTGGTTTTGCGGGGAATTGACTTTGGATGATGGGAATAGTAGTGAAGCTGATACCTGGTGAGACTGGCTACCCGCCAAAGTTCCAGGAAGAAGTTAGGACTCACCAGCTGAAGAGAAAAGAGCAGAGAAATCCAGACTGAGAAGAAAGAGCCACGCTTGGGCCTCTTGCACTGCTTCACTATCAGGAGGCCTCCACCATAGCTGCGTGCCCACCATCACTAGGCCTCCCGCCACCACCACTAGGTCTTCAACATCACCAGGGCCTCCGCCATTGCTTTGCCTCAGCCACCACTGGGCTCCCTCCATGTCTGAGCCTCCACCAACTCCCACTGGAGTGTTGCAGCACACCAAAATACCTGGACTCTGCTCTGATGTATAAGAAACACTCAAGAACGGAAAATGGAAGGTTGGTGGACAGAAAAAGAGACTGAAAGATGGGCTTAAAGCCAGCCTGAAAACCTGTGTAATAAACACCGAGAAAGAACTGGGAAGCCCTGGCTCTTGAGCGCTTCAGCTAGAGGTCAGTTGTGACCAGCAGTGCTGTGGAATTGGAAGAGGCATGAATTTAGGGCGAAAGGGAGAAGTGTGCCAAGAGGAAGAAGGCATGCCAAACCAACCCTGACCGGGACCGCCTTCCGTCTGGAATGAGATGCCCTCACTGTGGAAGAACGAACATGCGGGTCAGGAATAGGAGGGCTCCACGTGTCCACCGCGAAGACACTACACTTGAAAGGCCATCATGCTTGCACAACCAGGGATCCCCTAAGTAAGTGACTTGAGTAAGGGCTCTTCTTCAGAAATATTTGGGTGGCTCTGGAAGCCTTGATTCACCCTTTCCTTCTTTCAGCTTCTTCCTTCCTTCCTTCCGCTTCCTTTTCTACGCAGTGTGCTTTCTTTGGAGAAGAGGGGAGGCTGAACAATCTCTACGTTTGAGACTACGGCTCTGAAGAATATACCAGTGACACCAGATCTGGGTGTAAACACTATGCATGTAACTTCTATTCTGCACGAAAAATCATACACTGTCCTGGCACCAAGCAGATCCATTCACACACACATATTCACTCACACTCCCACACTCAGCCATCTTCTCACAAAAGACTGATCCATTTCCTAGCAGACCCTGAAGGAGAGGGTTTGGGGCAACCGTCAGCCAGCCACTTTCTTTCAGGATCCCAGCCACTGCCAGCTAGAAACCCTTGAGTCTGTGCTGTGCGTGTATGAGAGGATGTGACACGGAGGGGAAGCATACGAGACAAATCTTCTGCTGACTCTAAGTAGAGCAATTCACCACTCAGGAACACTGTCCTTATTACAAACAAAGAATTATTTATTGATGGTTTTTTTAGTCCAAAAAACATAACTTGTTGCAAAGGTTTACTTCTTCCGTTTCATTTGTACATAATATAGATAATATCTTTCATTCTGTAACATCAACCACTTGACTGGAACTTTGTCTCAACAGTATTCCTTTTCCTCAGCTCTATCTCACTGGAAACTTAAACCTAACTGACTTCAGACATCTTCTTTCAAGCTCACCGGCTAGAGAACTTCACTAACTCACTCTTTTTGAAACATTCCCTCCTTTTTCATCCAGCTAGCTCCGCCCCTTTCGTGCTAGCTTCGAAATAGTTGCATTTCTACGGAAGCAGCTACGTTACCATGGTGACACATAGCCAATCAGCAGTAGCCAACTCCTGCCCACCTTGACCACTGAATCAACATTACATAACATAGACAAAAATCCCCAATAAAATAGGGCTTTCCGTTACAGGGGACCTTCTCACAGCGACACCAGAGGCACTCCAAGCGGCCAGCTTCTAGTCAAAGGAAATCTAGTATCATGCCAAGTTTTAACTTTGTGTTATTTTATTTTCCATGTCAGGAGCAGCTTGAGTCGCTTCTGGGGAGAGTGCGGATGAGCTCCCTCTATCAGCTCCAGCTCCATGCGGGGAAATGAGAGAAGCCTCCCACAAGGATGGTGAAACGTCAAAACATCCGGGCGTCCCCTGGGCAACGTCCTTGCAGACGGCCAATTCTCTCACTCCAGAAGCAACTCAGTTTGCTCCTGACACGAAAAAACAAAAACTTTGTGTTATTAAAATACATTATAACTGTACTCTCAATTAGTTTCTGACATGATAGATCAAATAAAATCACTGGGCTTCCACCGTTACTGAGGCTCAACCAACTCAGATGCTCCACCATCCTGTGCTTTCCAAATTTTATCTTCTATTTTTAAAGGTTATTAACTTAAAATCTGCCTGAACCAAATCTTCTAACCTTCCCATTTGTGTGAACATGTTTGTACAATTTCCCAGCCAAGCGACCAGACGTGGTCTCTGAAAGCCTCATTCATCTAACAGAACTCACTCTTCCCTGAACACTCGGCATCAAAAGAATAGCAATCCTTTGGGTTCAGAACAAAACAAGCTGACGACCAAACTTGGCACACAGAACGTGGGAGTTGTAGTTCACCCTGCATCCAGAGAGCATTCGGAAGCCCACCAATGACGCATGTGGACCAAACTTAGCACACACAACCCTGATGACCAACAGAACACACTGGAGGGGTTTGCGGGATAGACAAGGCAGTGAAAAAGAATCGATGGTGATCAAAGCAGTGAATACATGTTGTATAAAGCATAATAGGAACAATAATGTCTGAAGGAAGACAATGGAATCCAAACCCATGTCATCAACACAGAGGAAGGAAATGATGTTCAATGGCGCTCTAGATTAAACATTAAACCCCATTTTGGGCTAAAACCAGGTCTACCCACCCCTCCAGTTTCAGCCGTTTTGACCCTTATAAATCCCGTTCTTTTTTGCAAATAAACAATAAAAAAGAGATTAAAAGCAAGAATACAAAAAGGCAGAAATTATATATAATGTTTCAACTACATGAAACTAACTACTACATGAGATACAAACTAAATCAGAAACACGCACATTAACGAAACAATTACCTCCATAGACACACAACTGAACTAGAAAACAGAAAGGGATTTGTGCCTAAAGGCCTCATTCTATCTGTTAATTTTTATCTCTCATTATTCTACTCCCTTTAGATAATATAGTATAACCACACTTCTATTTCCGATTAACACTCTTCCAATGAATAAATATTACAACTGACATCTGCCCATCTTGTTTTGGCTAATTTGCAGGTCTTCATAAGCCATTCTTTTTTGCTTTGGAATAAAACATTCCTTCCATCCCTGTGTGGTGTTTCCTCACTTACCGCGGGGATTACGATCCACAAAGTAGGAACACTATTTTAATTTTAATATTTATACAGTACATTATTTTATTTCCCCCATTGCTGCTGCTTCTCCTCCTCCTCAGGGCTGCCCCCTTGTGGCTCTGGTTGCCTCTGCCAGGGAAAGAACGACGCTCTGTGAGGGAGCGAAGGAGGGAGGGCGGCAGTGGTGGCAGAAGGGCCTGGAAGAGGCGGCCACACTCCTCTCCTGCCACCGCTCCAGACGGCCGTGCCGCGAGACTTGGAGGACTCGGAAGAGGAGGGGACTTGTCCTCTTCCTCCTCCTCCTCCTCTCCTTCGAGAGTCAGGCTGCCGAGGGAGAAGAGGAAGAGGATCGCTAGGAACAAGCAGCGGGGCACCCTCCAAGCCTGGCTCGTCCCTCAGCCGCGTGCCCTCCCTCCCTCCCTCCCTCCCTCACTCATGGAGCGACGTTCCTTCTTCCCTGGCAGAGGCAGCCAGAGCCGCATGGCAGGGCCAAAGCAAGGAGGCAGCCCTGAGGAGGAGAAGCAGCAGCAGAGGGCTAAATAAATAAATAAATTTCCTGCGAAACAGGGAGTCCGCAATAAGCAAACCACAAAGTAGCGGGGTAACACTGTATAGTCAATTCATATTTTAGTATCTCACAGTAACTATCCATGTTTTCATTCGAAATTGATCATCCAACATTCTCAACATATAAAACTATAGTTTCCTATAATCTTAATTACTTCCAGAATGGAAGGCATTTTAGTTCAATCTTTCTACAAAACATCACATGTGATGAAATGTCACAACTCTGAGCTTGCATTTCCAAAATTTGCAAGTCTTGCTTTTGACACTCTGGTGTCAATTAACAACATTCTCTCCAGGGTGAACTCTATGATGTCTATGTATAATGTTATTCCGTGAAAAGCTCTGTCCACACACCATGCATTTCTACGGTTTCACCCCATGTGAGTCCTATGATGTGAACGTAGACCTGAACTACGAGTGAAGCTCTGTCCACACTCCAGACATTTATAGGGTTTCTCCCCAGTGTGGGTCCTTTGATGTGAACTTAGGTTTCCACTTTGAGCGAAGCTCTGTCCACACTCCAGGCATTTATAGGGTTTCTCCCCAGTGTGAGTCCTTTGATGTGAACGTAAGTCTGAACTGTGAGTGCAGCTCTGTCCACACTCCAGGCATTTATAGGGTTTCTCCCCAGTGTGAGTTCTTTGATGTGGATGTAAAGTTGCAATCTGAGCGAAGGTCTGTCCACATTCCAGGCATTTATAGGGTTTCTCCACAGTGTGAGTCCTTTGATGTGAACGTAGACTTGAACTACGAGCAAAGCTCTGTCCACACTCCAGGCATTTATAGGGTTTCTCCCCAGTGTGAGTCCTTTGATGTTTACGTAGAGTTGAACTATCAGCGAAGCTCTGTCCACACTCCCGGCATGTATAGGGTTTCTCCCCAGTGTGAGTCCTTTGATGTCTACGTAGGTCTGAACTATGAGTGAAGCTCTGTCCACACTCCAGGCAGTTATAGGGTTTCTCTCCAGTGTGAGTCCTTTGATGTCTACGTAGGTCTGAACTTTGAGTGAAGCTCTGTCCACACTCCAGGCAGTTATAGGGTTTCTCCCCAGTGTGAGTCCTTTGATGTCTACGCAGGTTTGAACTTTGAGTGAAGCTTTGTCCACACTCCAGGCAGTTATAGGGTTTCTCCCCAGTGTGAGTCCTTTGATGTCTACGTAGTGCTGAACTACAAGCAAAGCTCTGTTCACACTCCAGGCAGTTATAGGGTTTCCCCCCAGTGTGAGTCCTTTGATGTGAACGTAGTCCTGAACTACGAGCAAAGCTCTGTCCACACTCCAGGCAGTTATAGGGTTTCTCCCCAGTGTGAGTCCTTTGATGTGAATGTAGACTTGAACTATGAGTGAAGCTCTGTCCACACTCCAGACATATATAGGGTTTCTCTCCAGTGTGAGTCCTTTGATGTGCATGGAGGGTTGAATTATGAGCAAAGCTTTTTCCACACTCCAGGCAGTTATAGGGTTTCTCCCCAGTGTGAGTCCTTTGATGTGAATGTAAGTGTCCCTTCTGAGTGAAGCTCTGTCCACACTCCAGGCAGTTATAGGGTTTCTCCCCAGTGTGAGTCCTTTGATGTGTCTTCAGTTTTCCATGCTGACCAAAGCTCTTTCCACATTCAATACATTTATATGCTTTCTCCTCCATGTCAAAAGTTATGTACATTTAATTGCAATATTGACACTTGATTCTTGTTTTTCCCTTTCTGATTACTCACAACAGTGGGTTCAAATTATAGGAAAGGAGACTCCTTCTGAACATTAAGAACTTCCTGACTGTAAGAGCTTTTCAGCAGTGGGACTCTCTGCCTCAAAATGTAGTGGAGGCTCCTTTGGGATCTTTTAAACAGAGGCTAGATGCTCATCTGTCAGGGGTACTTTTCCTGCATGACAGGAGCCTGGACTAGGGGCCTCATGCAGTCTCTTCTATGGTTCTACTCTAGAATCCAAAGTGAATGTAGGAATTCTGCAGGATCAGCCCCTTGAGAGGAATCCTTTTTCCTAGAGGACTGGTTTCCTTTCTGCACTTTGGTTTCCAAATGCCTTGATATCAACTAGAAGCTGGTTCGTTTCCCATCACGGCAGGGGTGGCTCCAGAGAACTCTCACGTCCTGGTCAATAAAGAAGAAGCCAAAGGTTAGACATGAAGCCGCATACCTCTGGCTCAAGGCAAACAAAGCGAAAAAGGAAAGAAGAAAGGAAAGATGGAAGGGAAGAAACATAGAAGGAGAGGATAAGAGAAGGACGGAGTCATGGAAGGAGGGAACTGAACCCTTTTCCAATATTGGAGGGCCACACCCATTTCATTGGGTCAAACCCAAATGTGGTTAAAGGAACACAAGGCAGGCTGGCTGGCAGAATTCCGTCCAGCATTCAAGGGTGTAACATATTCTGGATCATGGGTTTCCGTGAATTACCAGCATTGTGCTAAATGCTGAAAGGAACAAGGATTTCTTTATTGATTGTGCCGTTATCTCCCCTGCCACAAGGACTCCCACCTCTGCTTCCTCAGCATCTCAAAGGGTCACTCTGGCCACATTTCCCAAATGAATCTTCCAAACTAACAAGGACCTGCATTCCCAACTGGCTAATTCAAAGCCCTTCCCTGAGGTAACAAGGTCACACTTGAGGGAGGGCTAAGAGGTCCTCATGCTTCACTACCAGCGGATGTGCTGAGACTGACGACAAGGAGGAGCCGCACACTTCTTCCTCAGCGCATCCGACGGCAGAAAAGCATGAGCTTGCCCTCCCTCCACTGCAGCCTTGTTTCCTCAAGGAAGCTCCTGGCCCTCGCCACCCGCGCGGCCCCGGCCCAACCAAAGAGGCGGAGGAGAGAAATTAATGCTTGTATGGCTATAGGTACTGGTGAATGTTATACTGTCATGTATTGTATTTAACCATGTTATTTTCTTGGATGTCACAGTATACAAAAATGGCAAGAGATTGATGGTCAAAAACTATAGAAAGCCAACAGATAAAAATTCCATAATGCACTACTCCAGATTCCACCACCATAAATTAAAAACCAACTTACCTTTTGCACAATTAATAAGATTGAAACGTAACACTAGTTCCCCTGAGGATCTTGCTACAGAAGTGTCTATCTTTAAGAAACAGTTTAAGGAGAGAGGTTATCCTATAAGAATCATAAAACCAGCTATTAGGAAGGCAGAATCTATAGACAGGAGTAACTTACTAAAGGAACAGACAAAACAAAACAATGATCGCATCATTTGGCCATTAACTTTAACACAATTCTCTCCAAAAATCCACAAAATTATTAGAAAACATTGGCACCTAATTAGAGATATCCCTGGATGCCAAAACTTACCACTACCGTGTTTCCCCGAAAATAAGACAGTGTCTTACATTATTTTTTACTCCCAAAGATGTGCTAGGTCTTATTTTCAGGGGATGTCTTATTTTTCCACGAAGAAGAATCCACATTTATTGTTGAACAAAAAAATGAACATTTATTCCATACTGTACAGTACTTGTCATCACAAACCAACATAACTAAACCATAGAATCATAGAATCATAGAATAGTAGAGTTGGAAGAGACCTCAAGGGCCATCTAGTCCAACCCCCCGCTAAGAAGCAGGAAATCGCATTCAAAGCACCCCCGACAGATGGCCATCCAGCCTCTGCTTAAAAGCTTCCAAAGAAGGTGCCTCCACCACATTCCGGGGGAGAGAGTTCCACTGCCGAACAGCCCTCACAGTGAGGAAGTTCTTCCTGATGTTCAGGTGGAATCTCCTTTCCTGTAGTTTGAAGCCATTGTTCCGTGTCCTAGTCTGCAGGGCAGCAGAAAACAAGCTTGCTCCCTCTTCCCTATGACTTCTCTTCACATATTTGTACATGGCTATCATGTCTCCTCTCAGCCTTCTCTTCTGCAGGCTAAACATGCCCAGCTCTTTAAGCCTCTCCTCATAGGGCTTGTTCTCCAGACCCTTAATCATTTTAGTTGCCCTCCTCTGGACGCTTTCCAGCTTGTCAGCATCTCCCTTCATCTGCGGTGCCCAAAATTGGACACAGTATTCCAGGTGTGGTCTGACCAAGGCAGAATAGAATCAGGGGGAGCAGGACTTCCCTGGATCTAGACGCTATTCCCCTATTGATGCAGGCCAGAATCCCGTTGGCTTTTTTAGCTGCCGCATCACATTGTTGGCTCATGTTTAACTTGTTGTCCACGAGGACTGCAAGGTCTTTTTCACACACACTGCTGTCAAGCCAGGCGTCCCCCATTCTGTATCTTTGATTTCCATTTTTTCTGCCGAAGTGAAGTATTTTGCATTTGTCCCTGTTGAACTTCATTTTGTTAGTTTCGGCCCATCTCTCTAGTCTGTCAAGATCGTTTTGAATTCTGCTCCTGTCTTCTGGAGTGTTAGCTATCCCTCCGAGTTTGGTGTCATCTGCAAACTTGATGATCGTGCCTTCTAACCCTTCGTCTAAGTCGTTAATAAAGATGTTGAACAGAACCGGGCCCAGGACGGAGCCCTGCGGCACTCCACTTGTCACTTCTTTCCATGATGAAGACGACGCATTGGTGAGCACCCTTTGGGTTCGTTCGCTTAGCCAATTACAGATCCACCTAACCGTAGTTTTGTCTAGCCCACATTTTACTAGTTTGTTTGCCAGAAGGTCGTGGGGGACTTTGTCGAAGGCCTTACTGAAATCTAGATATGCTACATCCACGGCATTCCCTGTATCGACCCAACTCGTAACTCTATCGAAAAAAGAGATCAGATTAGTCTGGCATGACTTGTTTTTGGTAAATCCGTGTTGACTATTAGCAATGACCGCATTTGTTTCTAAGTGTTTGCAGACCACTTCCTTAATGATCTTTTCCAGAATCTTGCCTGGTATCGATGTGAGGCTGACCGGACGGTAATTGTTTGGGTCGTTCTTTTTTCCCTTCTTGAAGATAGGGACCACATTCGCCCTCCTCCAATCTGCTGGGACTTCTCCTGTTCTCCAAGAACTCTCGAAGATGATTGCCAGTGGTTCTGAAATAACTTCCGCTAGTTCCTTCAATACTCTTGGATGTAGCTGATCTGGCCCTGGGGACTTGAATTCGTTTAGAGTGGCCAGGTGTTCCTGGACAACTTGTTTCCCTATTTGGGGTTGGATTTCCCCCAATCCTTCGTCCATTCCATGTTGCTGAGGTTGAAGATGGCTTTCTTTTTGTGAGAAGACCGAGGCAAAGAAGGCATTAAGCAGTTCTGCCTTTTCCCTATCCCCTGTCACCATCACCCCATCTACTCCTTGCAGTGGCCCTATCGCCTCCTTTTTCTTCCTTTTTCTACCAACATAAGCAAAAAAACCTTTTTTGTTGTTTTTTATGTCCCTGGCAAGCCTGAGCTCATTTTGCGCTTTAGCCTTGCGAACCTTTTCCCTACAGGAGTTGGCTATACGTTTGAATTCTTCTTTGGTGATTTCTCCCCTTTTCCACTTCTTGTGCATGTCACTTTTGAGCTTTAGCTCAGTTAGAAGTTCTTTGGACATCCATTCTGGCTTCTTTGCACTTGTCTTATTTTTCTTCTTTGTTGGCACTGTTTGCATTTGCGCCTTGAGTATTTCACTTTTGAAAAACTCCCATCCATGCTTAACTCCCTTGTTTTTTAATATCGGCGTCCATGGAATGCCGCTCAGTAATTCCTTCATTTTTTGGAAGTCAGCTCTCTTAAAGTCCAGAATGCGTGTTTGACTTGTCTTAGTTTCAGCATTCCTTTGTATTGCAAACTGCAGGAGCACATGGTCACTTGCCCCTAAGGATCCAACCACTTCAACTGTATTGTCCGTAGACGCCTCCAAGGTCAAGACACACGTGGCACACACACGCCATGCCATGACCAGACCCACGACACGCACACGCAGAGGCCATCTCACGTGTTTCCCCACCAAGGATGGACCTGGGACTCACTTGGCCCACAGAACCCCCGTGACCAGCAAAAAACACTGGAGGTCTTTGGGGGGAATTCACCTTGATTTGGGGGAGTTGTAGTTCCCCTCCATCCCGAGAGCACCGTGACCCCAAACACGGAGGGATCTGGGCCCCACTTGGCACGAAGACCCGATCTGCTGGAATGGGATGCCTGCAGGGGATGGGAGGGAACGTTCTTCCTTCCTGGGAGTCGTAGTCCACCCACAATCTGATGGATATTTGGACAATTAAAACACTGACTTTGTCAAATAACCTGGACAAGGCCGGGGTATTATTATTATTATACTATCATAATATTTTATTTTACTATGTTATAATTATCAAATAATCTTATATTATTTGATAATAATATAATAGTATAATAAAAATTTATAATAATACTATAATAATCATATTATAATGATATAAACTTATAATAATACACTATATTATAGAATAATATAACCATGACAATAATATTATTACATTATTAAATTACAATAGTAATATACAATATACAATATTATAATTATCTTATCCTATCCGACCTGTTGTCGATCCACTCCTTTGGGCTTCACGCAAATCTACCCTTTTCCAAAATATACCATCCTGTGCTTTGACCAAATTCAAGTTATAATCTATATATATAAAAGAGTGATGGCATCAGGGCAGCGGACAAAACAACAAAACTACAGGGCCCCCAATCTCGAAATTTGACAACACAACCCATCATCCACGGCTCTAACTTGATACAACAAAAAGAAAAGAAAAATAAAGTCCTAATTAGAGGGAGAGGAATAATTGTTTTTATCCAATTGCTGCCAGTTAGAAGTCTAAGCTCCGCCCACTTGGTCTCCTAGCAACTGACTCAGCCCAGAGGACAGGCAGAGTTAGGCTTCACTTAGGCCACTTTCACAAATTATCTAAAGCCCCAGCTTCTGCCAACTCAGAAGTTCGGAAACATGCAAATGAGAGTAGATGAACAGGTACTGCTCCGGCAAGAAGATAATGGCGCTCCATGCAGTCATGCCGGCCACATGACCATGGAGGTGTCTATGGACAACGCCAACTCTTCAGCTTAGAAATGGAGATGAGCCCCAACCCCCAGAGTTAGACATGACTGGACTTAATGTCAGGGGAAAATCTTTACCCTGTACCTTAACTCCACCAATACCTCAATACTTTATTTCCCAGACCACCAGACTTCACCACAGCAACGCGTGGCCGGGCACAGCTAGTTATGATATAATAAGGAAGGAAGGAAGGCAGTCGCTCTCTCTCTCTCTCTCTCTCTCGTGGCTCTTGCTCCTTGTCCGTTGCCTTTTCAGCCTGTTGCCGTGTCGCCCGGTTGGGTCCACATCCCGGTGAGTCTTCTTCGCTCCTCGTGTGGGGAGAACGGAAGGAACGCAGGGACCTAGGCGGGGGGAGGGTGTCCCTCTTGGTTCTCTTGGACCTCTCAGGGGCCTTCCATACCTTAGACCACGGTCTCCTTCTGGGATGCCTCGTGGGAATGGGACTTGGGGGCACCGTTTAGCAGTGGCTCCGGCCCTTCCTGGGGGTGTTGTTGGGGGACACCTTCTCGGCCCCGCAACCATTGTGTCGTGGAGTCCTGAGGATTCAGTCTCGATGACATGGCTTTTTTCCGACCTGATGACCCCTTTGTCTTTGCTTTGTGGAGACAAAGGAGACTCTGTGTGGTGGTGGTTAAGGCCTCCTTACAAGAAGGCAAGAGTCCAGCCGGATTAAATGAAGCTGTAATTTAAAAAGGAAGCTGTTGACAAACCATTCCTGGACCCCACTCAATTGGTCAACTTCCAGCCAGTTTCCAATCTCCCTTTTTGGGCAAAGTCATGGAACGTGGTGTGGCCTCGCAACTCCAGGTGTTCTTAGAAGACACTGAGTGTCTAGATCGGGCGCAGTCTGGCTTTAGGACGGGTCATGGAACTGAATCAGTCTTTGTCTCCTCAGTAGATGATCTCAGCAGGGAACTGGACGGGGGGAGGGTGTCCCTCTTGGTTCTCCTGGGCCTCTCTTCGGCCTTCCATACCGTAGACCACGGTCTCCTTCTGGGATGCCTCATGGGAATAGGGCTTGGTGGCAGTTTTCCTTCCTAGAAGGTCGCTCTCAGAAGGCGTTGCTGGGGGACACCTGCTCGGCCCCACAGCCATTCTCTTGTGGGGTCCCGTGGGGTTCAGTCTTCTCCCCATGTTGTTTAACATCTACATTAAGACGCAGGGAGAGATCATCCGGCGTTCTGGAGTTCAATGTCATGCGCTCCCAGGTAACGTCCACCTCCGCTCCTCCTTTCCTCCTCCCGCTCAGGAGGCTGCTCAGGTCCTGAACTGGTGATTGGCAGCTCTGACGGTCTGGATGAGGGCGAATGGACTGAAACCGAATCCAGACAAGACGGAGGTCCTCCTGGTCAGTCAGAAGGCCAAAGAGGTTATAGGGTTACAGCCTGCGCTAGAACACCCTTGAAGACACAGGTCCGCAATTGGGGACTGACTCCACATGGTGGAAGTTGTAGTTCACCCTGCATCAAGACACAGCACTGTGAGCCCCACTGACAATGGACCTGGACCGCAATTGGCACACAGAACCCTCATGACCAAAGGAAAATACTGGAGAGGTTTGTGGGGGAATTCACCTTGATATACAGCCGTTGTAGGTACTGGGATTTATAGTTCACCCGCAGCCAAAGGGCACTCTGGACCCCACCACGGATGGCCCTGAGCCTAACTTAGCACACAGAACACCCACAACCAACAAAAATGCAGGCGGGCTTTGGGGGAAAGTTGCCTTGATTTATAGGAATTATAATTTACCTACATCCAGAGAGCACTGTGAATGAAAACAACAATGGATCTGCACCAAATTTCAAATCCAGTCATTTATTTCGGCCATAGACCAGCACAGGAAATAAAGGTCACAGTTACATACAAACTTGGTACATTTAGTACATTTAAAATATAAAGTTACAAAAGCACAATACGGGGGGGGGGGGGGGATCGGAAGGGGAAACAGGGCAAAAACATACAACACAGAGGTCTATCAGCCAGTTATAGAATCAAGAGAGATGATTACTGGATACATTGGTCACTTTTGGGACCAGTCATCCCCTGGATGCACAAAACTTCGCAATATTGTCAGTAGTAACTGAATTAGTATCTACAAGTAGCAGGGAAGTACAAAACTGTCCTTAACGGCTGGAACTATCGGGAAATGGCCAAGATCTGTTTTGAACGCCCGTAAACACATTCTGGGATGGGACTTGCAACTTTGAGAGCTCTCTGAGGCGCATAAGAGAATTAAAGCCGGAAGGGGTGCTAATGTGCCAATGGAGAACAAGATGTGCCAATGGAGAACATCCCCAAAGTTTATCAGGATTTTGCAGATGTTTTCAGCGAAAGAGAGAGTGACCAATTACCCGCCCCCCCATAGGAAAACTGACTGTGCGATTGAAATAGACACAAACGCCAAATTACCAAAACCAAAACTATGTGTAATGTCAGAGCCAGAGAAAAAGGCACTCAGAGAATTCATTGATAAAAAACACCATGTTTTACAACAAATTGGCAGAAAAAAGCAGTTCAGTACACAGTAACGTTATGTAGTAATTGCTGTATTAATGAACTTAGCACCAAAACATCGCAATGTATTGAAAACATTGATTACAAAAACATTGACTACTAAAAGGCAAACTGCGTTGGATAATACAGAACGTTGGATAAGCAGAGGTTGGATATGCGAGACTCTACTGTATATATAATGCTTCAACTACACAGGCAACTAACTACTGCATGAGATACAAAACTAATGCAGAAACAAACAGACCAGCAAAACAGTGACCTACATAGACACACAACTGAACTAACAAACAGACAGGGATACGTGCCTAAAGGCCTCATTCGATCTGTTAATTTTTATCTCTCATTATTCTACTCCCTTCAGATAATATAACATAACCACACTTCTATTTCTGATAACACTCTTCCAATTAATATTACAACTGACATTTGCCCATGTTGTTGTCAGTTTGTTCACTTTGGCTAATTTGCAGATCCTCATAAGCCATTCTTTTTGCTTTGGAATCAAACATTCCTTCCATCCTTGTTTACAGTCAAATCTCACTTTAGTATCTTGCAGTCACTATCCATGTTTTCATTCTAATTGATCATCCAACATTCTCAACATATAAAACTCTAGTTTCATTTAACCTCAATTACGTTCCAGAATGGAACGTATTTTAGTTCAATCTTTCTACCACAATACACCACATGTGATGAAATGTCCCAACTTTGTTGTGTGTGTATTTCTATTTGATTTATGTGGTATATTACATCAAAAGTGGGAGAACATTGTATAGGTAGATAGAAAGGTAGAGTGAATAGCTTACAGAGGACAAAGAAAAGGGAAGAAAAAAGGTGTATATATATACACATACACATATAGAATATAAGAATATTTTAAAACAAAAGAAAAAAGGAAAACGATTATATATATAGTGAGTTGACTTCCCATCTGTGCTTTGGAGAATCTTCCTTCAGTTTCCTGATTTTTCCTGTTTGTTTATTTCAGTCCTTCGTTAGTATAGTCTTTATATCTAAGACAGATCTATATCAAAGCCCAGTTTTCTTTTTCTGTAAAGTTTGTCCAGTCCGGGGTTGTTGTATGTCTTTCGGGCTGTGTGGCCATGTTCCAGAAGTATTCTTCCCTGACGTTTCGCCCACATCTATGGCAGGCATCCTCAGAGGTTGTGAGGTATGGATAAACTAAGTAAGGAAAGGAAAGAACATATATCTGTGTAGAGTCCAGGGTGTGGCAAGTCCTTTGTCACTGGGAAGCCAGCATTAATGTTTCAGTTAATCACCCTAATTAGCATTGGAAAGATTTTGTCTCTTGCCGGGGGGCATCCTTTGTTCAGTCATTATCTGTCTTCTGCCCTCAGACTGTTGGTTCCCATCTATTGTTTTGATTTTAGAGTTTTTTAATACTGGTAGCCAGATTTTGTTCATTTTCATGGTTTCTTCCTTTCTGTTGACGTTGTCCACATGCTTGTGGATTTCAATGGCTTCTCTGTGTAGTCTGACATGATAGTTGTTGGAATGGTCCAGCATTTCTGTGTTCTCAAATAATATCCTGTGTTCAGGCTGATGCATCAAGTGCTCTGCTATGGCTGATTTCTCTGGTTGACTTAGTCTGCAGTGCCTTTCATGTTCTTTGACTCTTGTTTGGGCAATGCTGCGTTTGGTGGTCCCTATGTAGACTTGTCCACAGCTGCATGGTATCCGGTAGACTCCTGCAGCCCGAAAGACATACAACAACCCTGTGATCCCGGCCATGAAAGCCTTCGACAACACTTTGTCCAGTCCGTTTAATTTTTCCCATCTCTTATATTTTGCGTTAGATTGTCCATTTGTATAATGTCAAGTACTTTTAAAATCCATTCTTCTATTGTTGGAGTTCTCTTTCCTTTCCATACTCTTGCCACTGCAAGAAAAGTCCCAACTTTGAGCTCGCATTTCCAAAATTTGCAAGCGTTGCTTTTGTACATATTAGAATGACACCCTGGGGTCAATTAACACCATTCTCTCCACGATGAATTCCATGATGTTTATGTATAATGTTATTCCATGAAAATCTCTGTCCACATTCCACGCATTTCTACGGTTTTTGCCCAATGTGAGTCCTTTGATGTGAACTTAGGTTTTCCCTCCGAGCAAAGCTCTGTCCACACTCGAGGCATATATAGGGTTTCTCCCCAGTGTGAATCCTTTGATGTTTATGTAAATTTGAACTACAAGTGAAGCTCTGTCCACACTCCAGGCATTTATAGGGTTTCTCCCCAGTGTGAGTCCTTTGATGGGAATGTAAGTGTCCCTTCTGAGTAAAACTCTGTCCACACTCCAGGCAGTTATAGGGTTTCTCCCCAGTGTGAGTCCTTTGATGTGAAACTAGATTTCCCCTACGAGCGAAGCTCTGTCCACAGTCCAGGCATGTATAGGGTTTCTCTCCAGTGTGGGTCCTTTGATGTAAACGTTGACTTCCCCTCTCAGTGAAGCTCTGTCCACACTCCAGACATGTATAGGGTTTCTCCCCAGTGTGAGTCCTTTGATGTGCACGTAGAGCTGAATTATGAGCGAAGCTCTGTCCACACTCCAGGCATTTATAGGGTTTCTCCCCAGTGTGAATCCTTTGATGTGAATGTAGAGCTGAATTATGAGTGAAGCTCTGTCCACACTCCAGGCATTTATAGGGTTTCTCCCCAGTGTGAGTCCTTTGATGTGGACGTAGATCTGAACTAACAGCAAAGCTCTGTCCACACTCCAAGCATTTATAGGGTTTCTCCCCAGTGTGAGTCCTTTGATGTGAACGTATACCTGAACAATCACTGAAGCTCTGTCCACACTCCAGGCATTTATAGGGTTTCTCCCCAGTGTGAGTCCTTTGATGTCTACGTAGGCCTGAACTATGAGTGAAGCTCTGTCCACACTCCAGGCATTTATAGGGTTTCTCCCCAGTGTGAGTCCTTTGATGTGAACGTAGACCTGAACAATCATTGAAGCTCTGTCCACACTCCAGGCATTTATAGGGTTTCTCCCCAGTGTGAGTCCTTTGATGTGAAACTAGACTTCCCCTACGAGCGAAGCTCTGTCCACACTCCAGGCACTTATAGGGTTTCTCCCCAGTGTGAGTCCTGTGATGTGAAACTAGACTTCCCCTATGAGCAAAGTTCTGTCCACACTCCAGGCAGTTATAGGGTTTCTCCCCAGTGTGAGTCCTTTCATGCAGTAGCAGCCTGCTCCTCCAACTGAATCTCTTTCCACACTAAAGGCATGTACAGGGTTTCTCCTCCATGTCGACAGTTATGTGATATGGACACGTGAGTGTTCCCTTTTTCTTTCTGGTCAAAATTGAGTTTCACAAGATTGGCACCTAGAGAGGATTTCTTCTTTCCACAGGATTTCTTTCATTATTGCCCTTTGGTTTCCAAATTCCTCAATCTCCACTAGATATTGATATTTTCTTTTTATGCCTGTGGTGACTTCATTTCCCTGATCAAGAAAGAAGCAAAAGGTTAAACATGAACTTGAAAACTTCCTTTATTTCCAAGATGATCCTCTTTTCCATTCATGGCTCGTGTTGAAAATTGAACTACCCAGAAATGGAGATATAAAGGGTCTCAAGGACACACAGAAACAAGCAAAGGTGATCACAGATTTATGAACAATAAGGGATGGATTCAGAAGGAAAGTAGGAAAGAAGGGAGGGAGGATGAAAATAATGAGTGATTGATGGAAGGAAAGAGGGATGGATGGAAGAAAAAAGGGACCTTCGTACAATACTAAAGAACCACATTGGTTTTGTTGGCTTGACCTAAACATGGCTAAAGAAACACAAGGCAGACAGTCAAACAGACCATAGACAGGACGTCATTCACTCTGAATAATGGGTTTCCTTGAATTACCAGCATAAGTTTAATCTTAAGAGGCACAATGATCCCTTTACTGAAGATTTCATGAATTTCAGGTTCCCTTTCAGGCCACAAGGGATCCCAGGTCCGTCTCCTGTGCATCCCAAATTGGACCTCTGCTGCCACCACATTTCCTACATCTCTCAAAGGAACCCCAAATTCCCAAAGACGTTGCCTTCCTGCCTGGCAAATTCAACACCCCATTTAGGCATGCTGAGATGTCCACAGAACTGGTCTCGCCTGGACTAAGTCCCCGTTGGGCTGTTCACTCCCTTGGTTGAGCCGCAGGACGGCATGCAAATTCACAGGCACAGCACAGTCGGGAAACCCTCCTTCCTGCCCAGCCCTTTCCACCCCTGTCCATTTCCGCCTCTATTTCCTGCCCTCTGTTGTGGGGAAAGGCTTTTCAGGAGGTGAAGGCGATTGAGAGAAACACGGGTTATGTGCACAGGGTTGTAGGAACGTGTCTGCAATAATCTAAGCCATTAAATCCCAACCTGGGGAAGAACGGCACCCACTCTG
This sequence comes from Anolis carolinensis, assembly GCF_035594765.1. Classification (NCBI taxonomy): domain Eukaryota; kingdom Metazoa; phylum Chordata; class Lepidosauria; order Squamata; family Anolidae; genus Anolis; species Anolis carolinensis. The sequence goes on along the minus strand of NW_026943827.1, from coordinate 6,131,303 downwards.
TCCATTCCTGTCCTGGAAGATGCCTCACGAATGACTTACTGAGCATGAGCAAAACAGAGGGAAAAGGGAGGGAGCAGATAATTCAATTGCCCCCTCCCCCGGCATTAAATAAAAGTATGGGCCTCAATATTTGGCCAACCAAAAGGAAATCTTGAGAAAAACAGAGGCTGTGGGGAAAAAAGGCTGCCTGGATACTTTTTGGAGGATGCCTCCAAGGGCCCGTCCAGACAGTCCCTTCATCCCAGGAGCTTCCGTAGTAAACAGTAGGGTGGCCAGACACCGTTCCCTGTAAACCCAAAAGCAACCGCTAGAAAAGGCAAAAAACGTGAGATTTCCAGGTGTGGGAATATCGTGGTTTTTGCCAAATATCCAGATCTTCGCATGTCTGCATGTCCCTGGAATCGGAAATCACAGGATTTTTGAACTGGGTTTGTTCCCGGGTTTTAGATGCTTGTTCATGATTGGTTGGTTCCTAAAAGGAAGGTGACACTCGAGTAAGAAGGCAAAAACTTTGGCCAGGGAAGAGGAACTTCACCCTTCACCTGTTTAATGAAGGTTGTGGCCGAAAAATCGAGTTCCTGGGGTGCAACAAGTACCTTCACAGTAAGCAGTACACAATGACACAGGAGCAGACACTTTCAAACCAGGAACAGAATGCCATCTTTACTATAATTACTCACACTTTGTTGTATGCCATCGGTGAAGACAGGTTTTGTAGTGTACTTGCGCCAGGGAACAACATGATGATATTGCCAGGCTATACATGTTGGTTCCTCATTGGGTGTGTGCTGACAACATGGGTAACGTAAATGACAAATGCTTACTACGGGCTGTTGGGAGGAGAGGAATGTAAATATATAGAGACAAGGTCATGCAGGTGGCTAATAGGGAAAGTCATGTGGAACCTAGGAACAGCGCCCTGTTGTTCGATGCCACAAGTACACAACCAAATCTGTCTGGACAGATGGCCAGGCAGCCAGGCTGTAAAAGTAGGAGATAATGACAAACTTCTGTTCCTGGCTTACAATTGCCTGTTCCTGTTTTATTGTGCAGTGCTGACTTGGGCAAGGTGGCCCTGCCCCATTAGGTTTGTTTGTGTGGCAAATACTTCATGAAACGTTTGGAGGGCAGTTTCTCTGGCCAGGACAAAGAACGGAACTGTTGCAGTGATCCGCATATCTGAATCTCTGCAAATCTGCATCTTGCCATTTTTTAAAAAAAAAACCCGCTGAGGTTTCAGGCAGAAGTCCTGCAGCAACCATTTTGGGAGCCTCTAACTCTCGGAACAAAGCAGCAAGTCTGGACAATGGAGGCAGAAATCCCAGGACCAACAGGTCTGTATGTGGACCTCTTCTGAAGTTCTGGGATCTTTTGCCCCTGTTTAAAACCCGTGATTTAGTGCTGTCTGGAAGTGCCCCAAGTGGCCTCTACAAGGTCCAAAATGCTGTTCTCTGCTTCTGAAAGGCTTCCCTGACCTGGGACACACCTACCATGTAGAACAAAGACAAACTGAGTCCAACCTCAGCTGCCATAGATCAATACTATAGAATTTTTGGGAGTTGCCATTCAATAAGGCATCAGCTGTCATGGATCACTCTATCTTCGAAGGAAGCCTTAGGAGTGACCATGCCATCAAAGAGCTGTGAACAAGAAGCTGTTAATGATGACCATCTGGGTGATCAAGGGTGGGAGAGGGAAGGTAACCATAATGGTTGTTATGGAGACAGCAGTTAGGTTCCATGGGAATGTGTAAACAATGAGGCGGTGAAAGGAAACAGGGAAGAGATATAACCTGGTGCATTAGGGTTAGAGCTTAGAAGCAACTTTCTTTGACATTAAGCCCTGTCTCTTCGAAAGGCTCTTTCTCTACCAACAATGAGAGGTGTGTAGCAGCAGGATGTCAGAGACTGGACACCTAGCGAGGCCTTAGAGACAACCCCGCAGGAGTTCTCCCCCTGTGGGGCTGCAGCTCTCATGGCTGCCCTAGCACTCGACCCGTCATTTCTGGGAGAAGACCCAGAAGAGTCACTAAATTTGTGAGAGAATAGAGGACCACAGAGTTTGACCCAGTATCCTGTGGGCCAAGGAGTCCCAGGTCTCTAGAGGAATGGATCATCTTAGCGGGGAGAGTGGAGTATGACAAAGAGCAAGTGAGACAAGGAGCCAGGGATGGCGTCATCAGGAGAAACACCGCAATTGTCAGGATGCAAAAAGCCAACTGACCTTTTCACATCCGACCAGAGCAAAGGGGCAGGGGGGGGGAGAGCCGGAAGAGGAAGACCATTTGTTTGGAAAGACTGATTTATGACCTGCTCTGGGTTTCAAACATGGGAAAGAACTGTTGACGGGAAGGTGTGAATGGGAAGGGGGAAACGTGGGAGAGGGAGGGAAGAAGCATCTTGATATACTGGGGGGCTGGCGGAAAAGGGACAGTGTAAGCTTTGTGATCATCTTGGCAAGGCGGATTCAATAAAGTTTCCATAGCCCCAGCTGTGTGAGCCTACCTTTGTGTCCTACACCTTCCAAGGACTGACAGCAATAGCCTTGGGAGGAGGAGGTCCACAGAATCCTCCACAAGGATGGTTGAGCAGCCAGGAAAGAAAAGGACAACGGGATCCTTGTTTCCCATGCGGGAAGGAAAGCCGTCGAGCAGCAGAGTGCTGGAGGGAGCCACATCGGCCCAGGGAGAGAAAGGACAGTCCCGACAGGCCCCACCAGCTAGAATGGGGAAGGACAAAGCCCACGGCCCTACACAGAGAGAGTGAGCACAGGGACCCATGCACCGACTGGGACAGCAAGGACTCCCTCCTGCTGGGAAATGAGAATGATCTGCTCTAAGGAATGCTCGACAGCAGATGTCAGCCACCAGGAGTATCATGCCAGCAGTTAGTGCAAGACCAGAAGAATACCCGACAAAATGGAGAAAGCTGCGATGCAAGATGGCATGGAGGTTCTGGCAGCTAAAAGTGAGAAACACCTAGAATCATAGAATCATAGAATAGTAGAGTTGGAAGAGACCACATGGGCCATCTAGTCCAACCCCCTGCTAAGAAGCAGGAAATCGCATTCAAAGCACCCCCGACAGATGGCCATCCAGCTTCTGCTTAAAAGCCTCCAAGGAAGGAGCCTCCACCACGGCCCCGGGGAGAGAGTTCCACTGTCGAACAGCTCTCACAGTGAGGAAGTTCTTCCTGATGTTCAGGTGGAATCTTCTTTCCTGTAGTTTGAAGCCATTGTTCCGTGTCCTAGTCTGCAGGGCAGCAGAAAACAAGCTTGCTCCCTCTTCCCTATGACTTCTCTTCACATATTTGTACATGGCTATCATGTCTCCTCTCAGCCTTCTCTTCTGCAGGCTAAACATGCCCAGCTCTTTAAGCCTCTCCTCATAGGGCTTGTTCTCCAGACCCTTAATCATTTTAGTCGCCCTCCTCTGGACGCTTTCCAGCTTGTCAACATCTCCCTTCAACTGTGGTGCCCAAAATTGGACACAGTGTGATTCCAGGTGTGGTCTGACCAAGGCAGAATAGAATAAGGGGGAGCAGGACTTCCCTGGATCTAGACGCTATTCCCCTATTGATGCAGGCCAGAATCCCATTGGCTTTTTTAGCAGCCGCATCACATTGTTGGCTCATGTTTAACTTCTTCCCCACGAGGACTCCAAGGTCTTTTTCGCACACACTGCTGTCAAGCCAGGTGTCCTCCATTCTGTATCTTTGATTTCCATTTTTTCTGCCGAAGTGAAGTATCTTGCATTTGTCCCTGTTGAACTTCATTTTGTTAGTTTTGGCCCATCTCTCTAGTCTGTCAAGATCGTTTTGAATTCTGCTCCTGTCTTCTGGAGTGTTAGCTATCCCTCCCAGTTTTGTGTCGTCTGCAAACTTGATGATCGTGCCTTCTAACCCTTCGTCTAAGTCGTTAATAAAGATGTTGAACAGAACCGGGCCCAGGACGGAGCCCTGCGGCACTCCACTTGTCACTTCTTTCCATGATGAAGACAACGCATTGGTGAGCACCCTTTGGGTTCGTTCGCTTAGCCAATTACAGATCCACCTAACCGTAGTTTTGTCTAGCCCACATTTTACTAGTTTGTTTGCCAGAAGGTCGTGGGGGACTTTGTCGAAGGCCTTACTGAAATCTAGATATGCTACATCCACAGCATTCCCTGTATCGACCCAACTCGTAACTCTATCGAAAAAAGAGATCAGATTAGTCTGGCATGACTTGTTTTTGGTAAATCCGTGTTGACTATTAGCAATGACCGCATTTGTTTCTAAGTGTTCGCAGACCACTTCCTTAATGATCTTTTCCAGAATTTTGCCTGGTATTGATTGCCTGAACCATGAATTTGTACAATTAAAAAATTACTTTTTCGAATAACTGGGCCAACGCTGGGGACCCAAGCTAGTAATATACTGTATATATAATTATACAATCTATATATGCAGAAATGCTTGACCACTCCAACAACTATCATGTCAGACTACACAGAGAAGCCATTGAAATCCACAAGCATGTGGACAACTTCAACAGAAAGGAGGAAACCATGAAAACGAACAAAATCTGGCTACCAGTATTAAAAAACTCAGAACAGTAAATGGGAAGCAACACTCTGAGGGCAGAGGAGCCCCAAGGACGACTAATGACTCTGAACAGGGGATGCCCCCCAGGCAAGAGACAAACCTTTCCAATGCTAATTAGGGTGATTAATTGCAACATTAATGCTGGCTTCCAACTGACAAAGGACTCTTGTCACACCCTGGACTCTCAGATATATATTTACCTTCCTTGCCTAGTTTATCCATGCCTCACAACCTCTGAGGATGCCTGCCATAGATGTGGGCGAAACATCAGGAGAGAATACTTCTGGAACATGGCCACACACCCCGAAAGACATACAACAACCCTATATATGCATAACCTGGCGCATATTATATAATACGAGCTTGGGGACGAAGAAATCCTCCAAATGACCAAGGATCTGCCTTCCCACCCGGCTCATTCAAACCCACACTGAGGCTTGTTGGGATGTTCCCAAAATGAGTCCATGCTGAACGAAGTTCCATTCAGGCCATTCATTCCCTCAGTCGAACAGCGAGGAAAGAGCAAGGCGAGGAGATAAGCCAGTCCCGTCCGCCCCTCCTGTCAATCAAAACACGACCTGCAAGTTTGGACAGGCAAAAGGAAATCAAGAGGGAACTGGAGGTTGTGCAAAGAAAGGAAAGGTCTTCCCGGGATGCCTTTGGGAGGGAAGAGGCCTTCAAGGAGTCTCCAAAAGGCCTACATGGTTTCCTTTGATTCTGTAAGGCTTCCCTGATCTGGGCCACTAATGCAGCGTGACTCCATTTTAACTGCTCACTGAGACCAAATTCCTGGGAGTTGTAGTTTAAGAAGGCAAGAGCTTTCTGTAGCAGAGACATTTAGACACCACATGAAGCTACAGCTCCCAGGATTCTGCAGCACTGAGTCCCAGTAGTCAGTACAGTAGAGTCTGGCTCATCCAACATAATGGAGTCCCTGGGTAGATCAGGCGCGGGTCAACTTGGGCCCTCCCTCCAGGTACTTAAGTGGCTGAGGGGGGACAGGAAAGGTCCTGAAGCTGTTAGTAATGGTGGTTAGCAACTTTCTACCAAGTTACACCGCCGGGAGGGGTGAGACGTGGTCGGCAAAGGTCGGAAGCTGTGCCCAACGGGAAAGGTCTCCGCCGGCCGCGTCTCTTCCCTCCCGGTGAGCACTCTGTGTGCGGAAAGGCCCACTGCATTGTTCACATCTGGAGAAAGGACGAATGGGAGACCCACTAATTAAATAATAGATGAAATGCAGACTTTTAAACCCCAGTGAAGAAGATTGGAGGTCAACAAAATCCCCTTCTCTGTCTTTTCCCTTCTTTCCATCCCATGTTCTACCTTATACCCCGAGAAAAAAAAATCACCTTCACCCAGGTGGTAGTTGTCCCTACTCTTATCCAGGACCCTTTCCTGTCCCCGATATTCTCATTTTATAACACTGTAATAAATATTTTTGTCAATTAAAATTATATTTTAAAATGCTAATATAATAGTGGTGCAGGTGACACACCTTAAACAACAGGCCAGGAAATACTTTTAACCAAAAAGAGTGGGAGAAGAATTGGTTTCAGCAGGAACTTCCAAAAGAAATGGCCTGTTATTGTATATCCTCAAATTCTGGCAACCTCAAATGGTTAAGATAAAAAAAAAGATTTCTAATGGCCATGATAAAATTACAAACAAAGAAAACACTTGTCAATATTTATGCTTCTAACTATGCAAAAGCTTCTTTCTTTGAAACTTTTTGGAAAGAGATGGAGGATATTGACTGCAACTCTATTGTGGATTTCAATATGGATTTTGAAAAACTATAAAGCCAATTCAAGAGAATCAAGGAAAAATGCTTCTGGATTAGGGTAGAAAAACTGTCAATCATAGATCTCTGGAGGTTCTTACACCCAGAAGAAAAGAACGAAACCTTCTTCTCTGATAGAGAGACACAAGTCATACTCAAGAATTGATATCATTTGGATCACTAAATATTAAGTAAATCTTCATTCAAAAGCGCAAATCCAGTCAAGTATAATTTCAGGCCACTGTCCAACTACAATAGAAACCGCAATCCCAAGAAAGGGATCTGCAAGTTCAGTAGCTCAGCGGTTTAATCCGCTGCGCCACTGGGGGAGGGGAACCTTTACGTTTACCTAAATTATTCTTCATTACTTCATACTTCTTCATACTTAGCATGTATCACAGAAACCTGGTTGCAGGAGGGTGATGAGGTCCTCCTCCAGGAATTATCATCTCCAGATTTTGTTATCACCCACCAGATGCGGACCGGGAGACGGGGGGGGGGGGGGGTGGAGTGGCAATGCTCGCACGAGAAAATTTATCTCTGAGGGCGGCTCCCACTCCAAACATCTCTGGTATGGAAAGCGTTGGCCTTGTGTGGGATTCACAGGAGAGTATAGCCTTTCTACTGGTGTACCGTGCGCCTAATGCACCAGTGGACAGCCTATCACAGCTGCTAGAGGTTGTGTCGGACTGGGCCTTGAGGTTCCCCAGGCTTATTGTTTTGGGGGACTTCAATGTCCATGCTGATGCAGGCTCCTTCTCCTCAGCAGCTGAAGACCTAGTGTCGACCATGGCGACACTAGGACTCTCACTTTATAATACTGGGCCTACACATCAGGCTGGCCACACACTAGATTTGATCTTTGGGGTTGGAATCCAAGTGACCCTAACCTCCGTTTCGGAGGTTCCATGGTCGGACCACTGTGCCCTAGGAATCCGTATAGAGCACACCAACCCACCCAACCTGGGCGCCAAACCTATTTGGGTTCGCCCAAAGAGACTAATGGAACCGGTCAGGTTCCTGAATGCTCTAAAGGCCATAGAACCTGTCAGCGACTCACTGGAGGTGCAAGTGGATACATGGAACACCAAATTATCCAATGCACTCGATGAGATCGCACCTAGACGCCTTCTCCGACCCCGTAAGAATCAGTCTCCTTGGTTCACTGAGGAGCTCTGTGCGATGAAACGGGAGAAGAGACGGCTAGAGGTCATGTGGCGGGAACGCCGTGATGAGGAATCGGAATCAGCTTATAAGAAGTCCAGAGAGTCTTATGAGCAGACTATCACCGAGGCAAAAAAGTCGTATTATGCTTCCTTGATAGCGTCTGCAAGCTCACACCCAGCACAATTATTTAAGATCATTAGATCCCTGACAAAGGTCCCTTCTGTTCCAAACAATAATGACCTGGCTCCTTCTGCTGAGGTTTTCCAGAGCTATTTTGCAGACAAGATCTCGCTTCTTCGTCGGGAACTCCCTGCCACGATGGATACAGTAACTGAACTTGAGACTCCGTGGCCACTCTCTGGGCCCATCCTGGACCGGTTTACCCCGCTGGATGCAGAGGCTGTCGACAGGATCATGACTGCAGCTAGGCCGACCACCTGCTCCTTCGATCCGTGTCCCTCCTGGCTAGTAAAATCCTGCCTAGATGGATTACGTGAACCTCTGTTGAATATAATAAATAGCTCCCTTGAGCAAGGAGTTTTTCCAGAGGGTTTAAAAGAGGCATCAGTATCTCCGCTGCTGAAGAAACCAGACTTAGATCGTTCGCTTCCCGCTAGCTACCGCCCAGTGTCGGACCTTCCGTTTCTGGGCAAGCTGGTTGAGAGATCAGCAGTGGAACAGTTGCAGCAGTTCCTCAATGACACAGCCGGACTTGATCCCTTCCAGTCCGGCTTCCGTAGGGGGCACGGGACGGAGACTGTGCTGGTCGCCATCACAGACCAACTTCGCTGCCAGAGGGATCAAGGCGGATCAGCGCTGCTTGTGTTATTGGATCTCACAGCAGCATTTGGTGAGGGGAGGGTTGGTTTCCGCGTGGTCTCCGCTAACTTGTGGGGTCCCACAGGGAGCTATTCTCTCTCCTCTATTATTTAACATCTATATGCGACCGCTTGCCCGACTGGTTTGGGCTCGAGTGCCACCAGTACGCTGATGACACTCAGCTCATTCTGAGGATGGAGGGCCAGCCGGACTCCGTACCCGATAGTTTCCATCAGTGCCTTGAAGCCGTTACTGGATGGTTGCGTGCCAGCAGGTTGAGGGTGAATCCAGCGAAGACGGAGATCCTTTGGCTGGGCCATCCGGGTGGGAGGGAGATCCAGCTGCCTACCCTGGATGGTGAGACACTACGTCCGTCATCTTCTGTAAAAAGTCTTGGTGTCTTATCAGACCCTCTGCTCACAATGGAGGCCCAGGTCTCTGCTGTGAGCAGATCTGCGTTTTTCCATCTACGCCAGGCTAGGCGACTGGCTCCCTACCTATCTAGGAACGACCTGGCGACGGTGATCCAGGCGACGGTCATCTCGAGGCTCGACTACTGTAACGCCCTCTACATTGGCCTTCCTCTGTCAGTGATCCGGAAACTGAAGCTGGTGCAAAACGCGGCGGCTCGTCTTCTCGCTGGGGTGCCGGCGAGGTGGCGTATCACCCCAATTCTTCAACAGCTGCACTGGCTACCGATTGAGTACCGGATTACTTTCAAGATACTAGTACTAACTTTCAAGGCCTTACATGGTCTGGGGCCAGCGTACCTGAGGGCCCGCTTATCACCCTACCAACCCCAGAGATTACTTCGGTCTGAAGACCAAAATTTGCTTGAAGTCCCTAACATTTGTCTTCCACTAGGCAGAGAGCCTACTCGGTTGTAGCCCCTCAATTATGGAATGCCTTGCCAGTGGAAACTCGAACCACCCGAGACTTACTTGCCTTTCGGAAAGCCTGCAAAACCTTGCTCTTCCGACAAGCGTTCAATGGGTGAAAGACTCAGGGCTATGTCTGTTTTTATTGTTGCTTTTATTGTTTTTATTGCTATTTTAAAGCCAAGTGTATTGTTTTAATCTATTTTTGTAAACCACTCCGAGCCAAACCGGGAGTAGCGGTACATAAGTTTAATAATAATAATAATTAATAAATAAATAAATAAATAACAATAAGGGAGGAGGAAGGAAGGGAAGGAAGAATGGAGTGAGGTGGGAAGGAAGGAAGGAACAAGGAAGTGATTGGGAATTGGAAAATATAGATAGTGACATCTATATATTGTATGTACATAATAATAATAACAACTTTATTTTTATATCCCACCACAATCTCTCTCCCCGAAGGGACTCGGGGCAGCTTGCATGGAGACCAAGCCCAGCATAAACAAGGCCTCCAGGTCATTTTTATGAGCGTCCTCAGGTCTTTTATCAAGCCATGTTTTATTTTTAATGTAATTTTATTATGTTTTATCAATTTGTTTTATTACAATGTTTGTACCACTTGGGCTTGGCCCTGTGTAAGCTGCCCCAAGTCCCTTCAGGGAGATGGAGGCGGGATATAAAAATAAAGTTGGTGTTGTTGTTATTATTATTATAACACAATTAAAAACATATAACAAATAAACAATACAATGAAAACAACTGAAACAAGAAAAAGAAAAACATCATAAAAGTACGTAATCAACTGACATCAACCGACCAGTTGCAGTACATTACAATATAGTGATAGATAATGCTGATCTTGTGCTATGCTAATATATTATAGTATATACGTACAATATAATGCAATACAATATAATACTACACTATTATAATTGTATATTACCTATTACATGTAATATTGCAGTACATTACAATATAGTAATAGATAATGCTGATCTTGTGCTATGCTAATATATTATAGTATATACGTACAATATAATGTAATACAATACAATAATACTACACTATTATAATTGTATATTACCTATTACATGTAATATTGCAGTATAGTACAATATAGTAATAGATAATGCTGATCTTGTGCTATGCTAATATATTATAGTATATACGTACAATATAATGTAATACAATACAATAATACTACACTATTATAATTGTATATTACCTATTACATGTAATATTGCAGTATAGTACAATATAGTAATAGATAATGCTGATATTGTGCTATGCTAATATATTATAGTATATACGTACAATATAATGTAATACAATACAATAATACTACACTATTATAATTGTATATTACATATTACATGTAATATTGCAGTACATTACAATATAGTAATAGATAATGCTGATATTGTGCTATGCTAATATATTATAGTATATACGTACAATATAATGTAATACAATACAATAATACTACACTATTATAATTGTATATTACATATTACATGTAATATTGCAGTACATTACAATATAGTAATAGATAATGCTGATATTGTGCTATGCTAATATATTATAGTATATACGTACAATATAATGTAATACAATACAATAATACTACACTATTATAATTGTATATTACCTATTACATGTAATGTTGCAGTATAGTACAATATAGTCATAGATAATGCTGATCTTGTGCTTTGCTAATAATCTATTGTCCTGTATGTACATACCATTGCTAAGCCGCTGTGAGTCCCCTTCGGGGTGAGAAGGGCGGGATAGAAATGCAGTAAACAATAAACACATAAACAAACAAGTCCAAAGGGAGGGGAGGGGGGGAGGGGGAGGCCTCGGCGGCCATTGAGGCCTCGTTTCTTCCGGGAGGGAGGCAGGCCCCGCCCCCTCCCCTCCCCTCCCCAAAGAGAGACCGAGAGACACGCAATCCAGAGAGAATATCAATATCAATATAAATATCAATATAAATATCAACACAAACCTCTCTCTCTCTCTCTCTCTCTCTCTCTCTCTCTCTCTCTCTCTCTCTCTCTCTCTCCCCTCCTTCGCGGCTCCAGAGGAAGCGCCTCAGAAAACAATGGCGGCGAGAGAGGCTCTGCGCAGGCCCAGCCAGGAAGAAGCCCCGCCCCTCCTCCGCCCCTCGCCCTCCCATTGGCCGAGTCCGTGACGCCCCGCCCACGAGCGGGCCCCTATTGGCTCCGGCCTTGATGGACGGGTGACCAGGACGGGCGAGAAAGAAGGCGGCTTCTGAGGGCAGGATGGAGGCCCCGCCCCCTCTTCGTCGGAGGGAGTGACGTCAGGGCGTGGGCGGGGCGTGGCGAGGGTTCATTCCGTCCCGAAGGGGGGCGGGGCTTCTCCCTTTGAGAGACGGGAGGGAGGGGCGGGGCCTTGGCCTGGTAGGGGAAGGGAGGGGCCTCATTGGCTGAGCAGGGGAGGGCGGGGCCTTGCCTCTCGAAGCCCCGCCCAGCACAGAGACCGTTCGAGGGCGCCCCTCCCAGCCTGGCTCTGGTGACGTCAGAGCCCCGCCCCCTCCCTCTCCCCGCAGAGCTGAGTGGCGCGATGGGTCAAGCGGCTCAGGCACGAGAGAGAGAGAGAGAGAGAGAGAGAGAGAGAGCGGGCGTCGCGGGTTCGAGTCCCGTCTGCCGAATTCTTCAAACTCCCTCCTCCTTCGGCAGAGAGTCCCGCAGATCCCGGGGCAGATCCGGGCAAACCTTGAAGGCTGTCTGAGTGAAGCTGTGGGCTTTCCCCGGACATGAAGGGCGGTCCAGCCTGACTCGGGCCCTTGGGGCTCTTCCCCGTTTCTCAGCCCAAGAGCCGGCCTTGTCCGTAGACGCCTCCCAGGTCAAGACACACGTGGCACACACACGCCATGCCATGACCGGACCCACGACACGCACACGACACGGCTCTCCGGTGCCTGCTATAATAAATAAATATTATAATGATCTTATCCTGTCCGATCTGTTGTCGATCCACTCCTTTGGGCTTCACACAAATCTACCCTTGTCCAAAATATACTGTCCTGTGCTTTGACCAAATTCAAGTTATAAGTATGATATAATAATTATGATAATATGTTTATTATATATTATTGTATTCTTTTAAAGTAATTGTTGTTATTATTATCATTACATTATTATGACCATGGCTTTCCCGTCCTGCCCCTCCTCCGGTCCTGTCCATCAACGGAGCTCCTCCCCCCTCCCTCCCTCCCTGGATGGCTTTGGGGGAAAGTCACCTTGATTGATAGGAATTATAGTTCACCTACATCCAGAGAGCACTGTCAATGCGAACAACAATAGATTTGCACCAAATTTATTTATTTTATTCATTGACAGCATGTATATTCCGCCCTTCTTTCTCACCCCGAAGGGGACTCAGGGCGGATCACATGACACATCTAGGCAAACATTCAATGCCTTTTAACATAGAACAAAGACAAACAAACATAGGCTCCGAGCGGGCCTCGAACTCATGACCTCCTGGTCAGAGTGATTCATTGCAGTTAATTGCAGCTGGCTTGATCTCCCGCCTGCGCCACAGCCCGGAAATTTCAAATCCAATCATTTATTTCGGTCATAGACCAGCACAGGAGATAAAGGTCACAGTTACATACAAACTTGGTATGTTTAGTACATTTAAAATATAAAGACATTAAAGCACAATAACCGGGGGGGGTGAGGAGCGGAAGGGGAAACAGGGCAAAACATACAACGCAGAGGTCCATCAGCCAGTTATAGAACCAAGAGACTGGAGACATGGGTCACTTTTGGGACCGTCATCCCCTGGCGGACTTTGTACGCACAAAACTTTGCAACATTGTCGGTTGTAGCTGAATGAGTATCTACAAGTAGCAGGGAGGTACAAAAGTGTCCTGAACGGCCTGGGTGCCTGTGTATCAAAGGTAAGATAAGCCTGGTGCAGATATCCCTGGCAAGCGTACCCGAAATGGCCAATTTGGAAGACTGGTAGGCTTTGGGCGGGCCTTTGGGAGTTGTAGGTACTGGGATTTATAGTTCACCTGCATCCAGAGACACTGGGACCACCACTGAGAATAGACCGGGACCAAACGTGGCACACAGAACCACCAAGACTAACTTAATATACTGGAGGGGTTTGGGGGGAACTGACCCACCATGGTGGGAGCTGTAGTTCACTAGAAGTGTTGATGTTGTGTCACAAACCACTGTCTGAATTGTGTCATGTTTTCAACTCCAGACTTAATAATTCAAGTTTCCAAATTTTATCTTCTATTTTTTAAAAGTGATTAACTTAAAATCTGTATGAACCAAATCTTCCAACCTTCCCTTTTGTGTGAACGTGTTTGCATGACTTCCCAGCAAAGCGACCAGACGTGGTCTCTGAAGGGCCTCCTGGATCTCACGGACCTCACTCTTCCCTGAACACTCGGCATCCAAAGAACAGGAAACCTTTGGGCTCAGAACAAAACAAGCGGGCGACGGATCTAGACCAAACTGGGCACACAGAGCCAGCATGGCCAACTGTGCATACAGGTGAGGTTTGGGGGTGGTTGACCTTGGCATGTGGGAGTCGTAGTTCACCCTTATCCAGAGAGCACTGAATCCAGCTGACATTGGATCTGCAACGCCCACCAATGACAGATCAGGACCAAACCTGGCACACAGAAACCCCAGGACCAACAGAACATACAGGAGGGTTTTGGGGACTGACCCACACGTGTGGGAATTGTAGTTCACCCTGCATCCAGAGAGCATTCGGAAGCCCACCAATGATGGATGTGGACCAAACTTTGCACACACAACCCTGATGACCATAAGAACACACTGGAGGGGTTTGGGGGATAGACAAGACAGTCAAAAAGAATAGATGGTGATCAAAGCAGTGAATACATGTTGTATAAAGCATAATAGGAATAATAATGTCTGAAGCAAGACAACTGAATCCAAACCCATGCCACCAACACCGAGGAAGGAAATGATCTTCAAAGGCGCTCTAGATTAAACATTAAACCCCACTTTGGGCTTTTTTTTTCGTGTCAGGAGCAACCGGAGTTGCTTCTGGAGTGAGAGAATTGGCCGTCTGCAAGGACGTTGCCCAGGGGATGCCCGGATATTTTGATGTTTTTACCATCCTTGTGGGAGGCTTCTCTCGTGTCCCCGCATGGAGCTGGAGCTGATAGAGGGAGCTCATCCACATTGGGCTAAAACCAGGTCTACCCACCCCTCCAGTTTCAGCCGTTTTGACCCTTATAAATCCCCCTTTTTTTGCAAAAATAAAAAAACATAAAAGAGATATTAAAAGCAACAATACCAAAAAGGCAGAAATTATATATAATGCTTCAACTGCACATTAAACTAACTACTACATGAGATACAAAACTAAACAAGAAACAGACTAACGAGTTACCTACATAGACACACAACTGAACTAACAAACAGACATGGATACGTGACTATCTGTTAATTATTATTTCTCATTATTCTACGCCCCTTAGATAATATAATTACTTCCAGAATGGAACATACAGAGTTCCCTCACTACTTTGTGTTTCACTGTTTGCAAATTCTCTGTTTCGCGGTTTTTCAATAAACTCTAAAAGAATATTATAAATCATAAAAAATTACAATTTACAGCCTGAGGAAGGGAGGAAGGAGAAGCCGAAGGGAGAGAAAAGGAGCCCAAGCGGCAACAAGAGGAGAAGGAGGCAATTTATCAACACATGATTTCTTGATAAAGACTTAAAATAGTGTATAACTACTAAAATAATGTAGAAATATATAGCATCCCTACTTCGCGGATTTTCACTTATTGCGGGTGGTCCTGGAACCTAACCCCCGGGATAAGTGAGGGAACACTGTATTTTAGTTCAATATTTCTACAATACACCACATGTGATGAAATGTCCCAACTTTGAGCTTGCACTTCCAAAATTTGCAAGAGTTGCTTTTGTACATGTTAGAATGACACTCTGGTGTCAATTAATACCATTCTCTCCAGGGTGAATTCTATGATGTCTATGTATAATCTTATTCCATGAAAAGCTCTGTACACACTCCATGCATTTCTATGGTTTGTGCCCAGTGTGAGTCCTTTCATGGGAACGTAGTCCTGAACTTCGAGCAAAGCTCTGTCCACACTCCAGGCATTTATATGGTTTCTCCCCAGTGTGAGTCCTTTGATGTGAACGTAGTCCTGAACTCTGAGCAAAGCTCTGTCCACACTCCAGGCATTTATATGGTTTCTCCCCAGTGTGAGTCCTTTGATGTGTATGTAAGTGTCCCTTCTGAGTGAAGCTCTGTCCACACTCCAGGCAGTTATATGGTTTCTCCCCAGTGTGAGTCCTTTGATGTGAACGTAGTCCTGAACTACGAGCAAAGCTCTGTCCACACTCCAGGCATTTATATGGTTTCTCCCCAGTGTGAGTCCTTTGATGTGTATGTAAGTGTCCCTTCTGAGTGAAGCTCTGTCCACACTCCAGGCATTTATATGGTTTCTCCCCAGTGTGAGTCCTTTGATGTGTATGTAAGTGTCCCTTCTGAGTAAAGCTCTGTCCACACTCCAGGCAGTTATAGGGTTCCTCCCCAGTGTGAGTTCTTTGATGTGAACGTAGTCCTAAACTATGAGCAAAACTCTGTCCACACTCCAGGCAGTTATAGGGTTTCTCCCCAGTGTGAGTCCTTTGATGCGTATGTAAGCTTCCCTTCTGAGTGAAGCTCTGTCCACACTCCAGGCATTTATAGGGTTTCTCCCCAGTGTGGGTCCTTTGATGTGAACGTAGTCCTGAACTACGACCAAAGCTCTGTCCACACTCCAGGCATTTAAAGGGTTTCTCCCCAGTGTGAGTTCTTTGATGTCTATGTAAGCTTCCCTTCTGAGTGAAGCTCTGTCCACACTCCAGGCAGTTATAGGGTTTCTCCCCAGTGTGAGTTCTTTGATGTGTATGTAAGTGTCCCTTCTGAGTGAAGCTCTGTCCACACTCCAGGCATTTATAGGGTTTCTCCCCAGTGTGGGTCCTTTGATGTGAATATAGTGCTGAACTATGAGCAAAGCTCTGTCCACACTCCAGGCAGTTATAGGGTTTCTCCCCAGTGTGAGTTCTTTGATGTGTATGTAAGTGTCCCTTCTGAGTGAAGCTCTGTCCACAGTCCAGGCATTTATAGGGTTTCTCCCCAGTGTGGGTCCTTTGATGTGAATATAGTGCTGAACTATGAGCAAAGCTCTGTCCACACTCCAGGCAGTTATAGGGTTTCTCCCCAGTGTGAGTTCTTTGATGTGTATGTAAGCTTCCCTTCTGAGTAAAGCTCTGTCCACACTCCAGGCAGTTATAGGGTTTCTCCCTAGTGTGAGTTCTTTGATGTGTATGTAAGTGTCCCTTCTGAGTGAAGCTCTGTCCACACTCCAGACAGTTATAGGGTTTCTCCCCAGTGTGAGTCCTTTGATGTGAACGTAGACCTGAACTCTGAGTGAAGCTCTGTCCACACTCCAGGCATTTATAGGATTTCTCCCCAGTGTGAGTCCTTTGATGTCTATTCAGGTTTCCATGATGACTAAAGCTCTTTCCACATTCAATACATTTATATGCTTTTTCCTCCATGTCAACAGTGCTATGTACATTTAATTCCAATATGGACACTTGATTCTTGTTTTTCCCTTTCTGATCACTCACAGCAGTGGGTTCAAATTACAGGAAAGTAGATTCCATCTGAACATTAAGAACTTCCTGACTGTAAGAGCTGTTCAGCAGTGGAACTCTCTGCCTCAGAGTGTAGTGGAGGCTCCTTTGGAATCCTTTAAACAGAGGCTAGATGCTCATCTGTCAGGGGTACTTTGCGCTTTTCCTGCACGGCAGAGGCCTGGACTGGGTGCCTCATGCAGTCTCTTCCGACTCTATGGTTCTACTCTAGAATCCAAAGTGAATGTAGGAATTCAGCAAGATCAGACCCTTGAGAGGAATCCTTTTTCCTAGAGGACTGGTTTCCTTACTGCACTTTGGTTTCCAAATGCCTTAATATCGACTAGAAGCTGGTTCGTTTCCCATCACGGCAGGGGTGGCTCCAGAGAACTCTCACGTCCTGGTCAAGAAAGAAGAAGCAAAAGGTTAGACACGAAGCCGCATACCTCTGGCTCAAGGTAAACAAAGCGAAAAAGGAAAGAAGAAAGGAAAGATGGAAGGAAGGGAGGAAACACAGAAGGAAGGGATAAGAGAAGGAAGGAATCACGGAAGGAGGGAACTGAACCCTTTCCCCCATATTGGAGGGCCACACCCATTTCATTGGGTCAGACCCAAACGTGGTTAAAGGAACACAAGGCAGGCAGGCAGGCAGGCAGAACTCCTCCCAACATTCAAGGGTGTAACATATTCTGGATCATGGGTTTCCGTGAATTACCAGGATTGTGCTAAATGCTGAAAGAAACAAGGATTTCTTTATTGGTTGTGTCCTTATCTCCCCTGCCACAGGGACTCCCCACTCTGTTTCCTCAGCATCTCAAAGGGTCACTCCGGCCACATTTCCCAAATGAATCTTCCAAACTAAGAAGGACCTGCCTTCCCAACTGGCTAATTCACAACCACGTTCACAAATTGAGTCCATGCTGAACTAAGTTCCATTCAGGCATTCATGCATTCCCTCTGTAGAGCCCATGATGAGATGCAAAGACAGGCACAGCTCCAGCCACAAAGCCTCCTTCCTGCCGACTCCCTTCACCTTTGCCCACTTCCCCCTTTCCTTCTTTTTCCTCCATCCAGGGGAAATCCAAAGAAAACTGGAGGCCACGGAGAGAAAAGGTCTTCCTTGGATGCCTTTGGGAAGAACCTTCAAGGGCCTGAAAGGTTCTCCCTTGATTCTGTACGGCTGAAAACAAAAATGACTGGGAGAAGAATGGGCTTCCGTGGGAACTTCCAAAAGAAAGGGCCTGGTATTCTATCTCCCCAAACTCTGGCACCCTCACATGGTTAAGACAGATATAGAAGGAAGGTTTCTAATGGTAGCGATGGAACTACAAACAATTACTCAAGTATAAGCCGGCTTTTCAGCATGTTTTTAATGCTGAAAAAGCCCCCCTTGGCTTATACTCGGGTGAGGGAGGGAAGGAGGGAGACGGGTGTTGCTGAGAGGCAGCTGTCACCGTTTGCAGTGCTTGTCCTTGTGACGGAACGAAAGCAGGTGCCTCCCTGAGGTAACAAGGCTGCACTTGAGTGAGGGCGAAGAGGTCCTCAACTTCACCTCCGGCAGATGAGCTGAGACTGACAAGGAGGAGGAGCCGGGCACTTCTTCCTCAGCGCATCCACGGCAGAAAAGCATGAGCTTGCCCTCCCTCCACTAAAGCCTTGTTTCCTCAAGGAGGCTCCTGGCCCTGGCCACCCCCGTGATCCCGGCCCAACCGAAGAGGAGGAGAGAGATTAGGGAAGGAGGCAGCCGGAGAGGGAAGGAAGGAAAGAAAAGGGGTTTCCGTGCGGAAAGGCCTTTGAACCCTCTCCCACCCAGCCCACACATTCCTGGGTCTAGCGCCCACCCTGCCCACTTTTTGGCTGTTCCAATGTGCCTTTGATTAATTCCGTTCACTAAATGATTGGATCCCTCTAGCTATAACTTCATTCTCGACTCTTGCACTTTACTGTTGTCCCTGCCCTGGGCTTGTACTATCCTGACTGGCCCTTCCAGCCTTAACTTCTCATCGGCCTCTCGCACTCTGCCATCAGCCCTGCCCCCTCAGCTGTATTGCACAGGCCTTCCCCTTGCCCCAGCTCGGAAACGGCCATTACGCTTGGCTAAATACTGGTTGTTGTAGGATGAATTATGTTTTTAATTATGTCCTTTATGATGTTGGTATATGTATTTTTATTGTGTTATATTTTGACCTTTGTCTGATTGGGCTAGGTCCCCATGTAAGGTGCCCTGCGTCCCTTCAGGGAGATGGTGGCGGGATACAAAAATAATGTAGTAGTAGTGGTTGTTGTTGTTATTCTTATTAGTAGTAGTATTGGGGGGGGGAGTGTGGTACAATATGGTTTTATACTTTAAAGGGACAAACAAGTGTTGAACAAAGTGTTCAAAGAATGAGTTTTGTTGGCTTCGACTCGATCTGGACTAAGGTTTATGTACAAGGTTCTGTGGATGAATGGCTCAAGTATTTTGTATTGTTTTAAATCTGTATTTAACTGCTTATGTTTTTATTCTTTTGTATTATTGTGTATTGGCATCAAATTCTGCCAGTTTTGTAAGCCACCCTGAGTGAGAAGGGCAGGATAGAAATGATGGAAATAAAGAAATTAAAGAAATAATAATAATAATAAGAAGAAGAAGAAGAAGAAGAAGTTTATTTATATCCCACCTCCATCTCCCCCGAAGGGGACTCGGGGCGGCTTACAGCAAAATCAAAATACAAACAATGATAAAATATAAAACATCAGGACAAAAACAAAGACCAATAAAGAATATACACGATAAGTTAAAAAACACAACACAGAATTAAAACATCAGGTTAAAAACAATGAGGTTGCAATAGTGGATAAGCAAAGTGTACGGTGCACATTATGGGTAACAAATTCATAAATAGATAAAGTGCATTAGAATCATTTAAGGTCACATTAGGTACGGTAGGGAGGAGTCCTGAGTAATATCAGGAATCGGGAAGAGCGACCAGTGCAAAAGGTTGAGGAGCATAATAATTGTGATGGGAAAAGATGATCTTAACCAAAGGCCTGGGTGAAAAGCCAAGTTTTCAGACTCTTCCGAAATGCCATCAAGGTGGGGGCTTGCCTGATCTCCCTAGGCAGCGAATTCCATAACCGGGGGGCCACTACAGAGAAGGCCCTGTCCCTCGTCCCCACCAACCGCGCTTGCGACGCTGGCGGAAGCGAGAGGACGGCCTCCCCCGATGACCGAAGAGACCGCACAGGTTCGTAGGGGGACAGACGATCCCGAAGGTAGATGGGTCCCAAACCGTTCTGAGCTTTATAGGTGATCACCAGCACTTTGAATTGGGTCTGGAAAATGAGCGGCAGCCAGTGGAGCTCCTTAAACAGGAGGGTTGACCGCTCTCTCTGTATTGGGCTCCCGTTAGAACCAAGGCTGCCAAGCGTTGAACTAATTGAAGTTTCCGGGCCATCTTCAAAGGCAGCCCCACATAGAGCGCATTGCAATAATCCAATCTAGAGGTAACTAAGGCGTGAACCACCATGGCCAAGTCAGACTTCACGAGGTATGGTCGCAGCTGGCACACAAGTTTTATAACAGAACTATTATGTCTGATTCTGGGGGTTGGGGCTCATGTCCATTTCTAAGCCAAACAGCCGGCGTTGTCCGTAGACACCTCCAAGGTCATGTGGCCACTGGCATGACTGCATGGAGTGCCGTTACCTGAAGTGGTACCTATTGATCTACTCACATTGGCATGTTTTCGAAATGCTAGGTTGGCAGAAGCTGGAACTGACGGTGGGTGCTCACTCCACTCCCAGGATTTGAACCTGCGACCTTTCGGTCTGCAAGTTCAGCAGCTCAGCGCTTTAACACACTTTGCCACCGGGGCTCTTAGGTCATTATAATATATTACAATTATTATACTATCACATGATTATTGCTATATTATGATAATATCGATGTCAAATCGGATAGGATAAGATCATGATAATATTACAATATAATACAATCTCACAATTACGTATCCTATCCGATTTGTCGTCGATCCACTCCTTTGGGCTTCATGCAAATCTACCCTTTGCCAAAATATACGATCCTGTGCTTTGACCAAAGGTCAGCAACCCAACCTTCAAGTCACTGAGTCCACTCCGCCATCTGGGGGTTCCTTGTGCCTGAATGAAAGTGGGCACCTTCGTGAGGTCACAAGACGGTACTTGAGGAAGGGCAAAGTGGTCCCCATTCATCACCACCAGCAGCAGATGCGCTGAGGGAAAAGTGCCCGGCTCCCCCTCTTCGGCATCCCCCTCCTTGCCGTCTGGCCGCTCACTTGAGCTAGGAGGAGGCGCTGTCGAGGCTGAGGACGAGGGGGAGCCAGGCACTTCTTCCTCAGCACATCTGCCAGTGGCGAGGTGTCCGCTTGCCCTCCCTCCTGGCCCTCCCTCGCCGCCACCATGATCTCGGCCCAACCGGACAGGAGGAGGAGGCGGAGGAGGAGGAGAGAGAGGAAGGAACACGGCCGGCCGGAGAGGGAAGGGAGGAAAGAAAAAGGGTTTCCATGAAGAAAGGTGGAGGGAGGCCTTTGAACCTTCTCTTGCCTTGCCTATGCATTCCTGGGTCCCTTCGGGGCCCCCTTTGGGCCCCAGCTTCAGGCAGGCCTCTGTGGGGTCACCACCTCAGCCTCCCCAAGCTACGCCTTGGAGGGACGGATGCCTCTCTGCTTCTGACCCACAGCCGAACCCGGGGCCGCCTTTTCACCCTTCTCCTCCTTCCTCCCTATTCCTCCTCCTTTTTTTCTTCTCTTCCTTCTCCTCCTTCCTCTATTCTTCCTCCTCCTGATTCCTTTTCTATTTCTATTATAACTGGGCAGTAATCTAAAATAATCTTTGACTGGATTTGAGCTTTTAAAATATGATTTAAAATACATGATAGCCATGTACAAATATGTGAGGGGAAGTCCTAGGGAGGAGGGAGGGAGCTTGTTTTCTGCTGCCCTGCAGACTAGGACGCAGTGGAACAATGGCTTCAAACTACAGGGAAGGAGATTCCACCTGAACATCGGGAAGAACTTCCTCACTGTGAGAAGGGCTGTTCGGCAGTGGAACTCTCTCTCTGCCCCGGACTGTGGTGGAGGCTCCTTCTTTGGAGGCTTTTAAGCAGAGGCTGGATGGCCATCTGTCGGGGGTGCTTTGAATACGATTTCCTGCTTCTTGGCAGAATGGGGTTGGACTGGATGGCCCATGAGGTCTCTTCCAACTCTACTATTCTAGGATTCTATGATTTAATTAATCCTTCTCCTCCTTCCTGTATTCTTCCTCCTTCTGCTTCTTGTCTTCCTTCCTTCCACTCTGCCTCCTCCTCCTATTCTTTCTCCGTCTTCCTTTTTCTTCATCCCCTTCTCCTCCTCCCTTATTTCTCCTTCTCCTCTTCCTTTTTCTTGCTCTCCGTCTCCCAAGAAAAGTAATGAAAGTCAGTGAAGCTGGCCATTGACCTGTGGGGTCCCACAAGGTTCCATTCTTTCCCCCATGCTTTTTAACATCTACATGAAACTGCTGGGTGGCCAGCTACTGGGCAATATACATTTAGTATTAATGCCAAGTTTTTTTTCTAAAAAAATCCTCTATGTTTGCAAATCCATTACAACCTGTACCCTCGGTTCTCTTCTAACACGAGAAATAAATCTATATATATAAAAGAGTGATGGAATTCGGGCACCGAGCAAAACAACAAAACTAAACACCCTCCAAACTCCAAATTTGCCCACAGAATCCATTATCCACGCCTCCAGGTTGAAACAACAAAACATTGGGTCAGAACCTCCACAGGATCCACTCACCCCACACTCCTCCAAAACAAGGGCGGGAGAGGGAATGCCCAGCTTGGCCTTTGCCCTCTCTCTGTGACCCCTCCTCCCATGACGTCACTCCCCGGCCGACCGACAACGGCCAGCTGTTCCCCGTGCGCACCCTGCTCGCAAGCCCCGCCCCCTGGGAGCCGGAGCCCCAGCTTCTCCTTCTGGCTGCCTCCTTCCCCTCACTCGCTGCCATCATCAGGATCCCTCACCAGAGCACCCTCCTGAGCTTCTTCACCAAGTCAGGGAAAACGCCAGGAAGTCACAGGTACCTCCTCCAGGCCAACTTGAATACCATTGAATAGGCTTGCAGCATCAAAGGCTGGCTGCTTCATACTTAGGGGACTCCATTGTCGGCCAACTTGAATACCATTGAATAGCCTTGCAGCATCAAAGGCTGGCTGCTTCATACTTAGGGGACTCCATTGTCGGCCAACTTGAATACCATTGAATAGCCTTGCAGCATCAAAACGTGGCTGCTTCATACTTAGGGGACTCCATTGTCGGCCAACTTGAATACCATTGAATAGCCTTGCAGCATCAAACCCTGGCTGCTTCATACCTAGGGGATTCCATTGTCGGCCAACTTGAATACCATTGAATAGCCTTGCAGCATCAAACCCTGGCTGCTTCATACCTAAGGGACTCCATTGTCGGCCAACTTGAATACCATTGAATAGCCTTGCAGCATCAAAGGCTGGCTGCTTCATACCTAGGGGATTCCATTGTCGGCCAACTTGAATCCCATTGAATAGCCTTGCAGCATCAAAGCCTGGCTGCTTCATACCTAGGGGACTCCATTGTTGGCCAACTTGAATACCCTTGCAGCATCAAAGCCTGGCTGCTTCATACCTATGGGGAATCCTCTTTATGCCACCTTCCATGCCACGAAGAAAACCCCACTAAGGACTACGCCACAGCAACGCGTGGCCGGGTACAGCTAGTACCCAAATAAAAAAATAAATACATAAGAAGGGAGGAGGAAGGATGGGAAGGAAGAATGGAGGAAGGAAGGGAGAGAAGGAGGGAAGGAAAGAACAAGGAAGTGATTGGGAATTGGAAAATATAGATATTTACACCTATATATTGTGTATACATAATAATAATAATTTTATTCTTATATCCCATCATCATCTCTCTCCCAGAAAGGACTCGGGGCGGCTTTCATGGGGACCAAGCCCAGCATAAACAAGGATTCCAAGGTAAAACACAATTAAAAAACGTATAGCAAATAAACAATATAATCAAAACAACTGAAATGAGAAAAAGTAAAAACACCATAAAACTATATAACCGACATCAACCGACCAGTAAGCGGAAAAAGTGGGCACGATCAGATCCGAGAAGGCAGGGCAAGGCCATGTGCAAAATGCCGACTATATTTATTTATTGACTACATTTATAGACTGCTTTTCTCCCCCTAAGGCAGGCATGGGCAAAGTAAGGCCCTGGGGAGGGTGGGGTGGATGTGGCCCCCTGGGCGCTTCCCTCTGGCCCCCTCCTCACGTTCCCTGTCCTCTTGGCATAAGGACAGGGTGGCCGGCCGCATCCTCAGGCCAAGAATTGGGGAGGAAGGCACGTGGTAGTGGAGAGAGGACCTCCTGGAGCTCTCCTGGCCACTGCGCGTCTCACCCTCCTCCCCATCCTTATGCCGGGAGGGTGGCTGGAGGGAGGCAGGCGGGCGGAAGGCGGCTGAGAGCCCTCTGAGCACCCTCGGCTGCGGCCTGCCTCGCCCTCCTCCCGGCATGATGCCCAGAGGACACCCAAGGGGGTCTGGGGAGGAGGGACCGGGCAGTGAGCAGATGGTTAAGAGCCAGACGCAAGAGATCACTGCTGAGCGAAAGAAAGGCCAAGGGTTCAAAGCCTGCATCCGATTGAGCTCCTGACCTTGTACTTGACTGTCACCCAGAGAGCACTGTCGACCCAACCAAGGATGGATCTGGACCAAACTTGCTGCAGTACCTTCACTGACACTATGACCCCCACGAGAATAGATTGGGACCAGACTTGGCCCAGAGAAGCCCCTTGACCAACTGAACACACTGCAGGGGTCGGTGGGAATAGAAATTGGTTTGGGGAGTTATAGTTCACCTGCAACCAGAAAGCACCGAACCCAGCCGAGGTGAGATCTGGACTACAGTGTAGCTGTGCATGCAGGCCTGGTTTAATAATAATAATAATAATAATAATAATAATAAATCTCTATTTACATCCTTCTCTTCTCCCTCTCGGGACCCAAAGCGGCTGAGAACGTATTGAAATCCCATAAACAACAGAGCAGATGGACAATGTAAACCAGGGGTCCCCAAACTACGGCCCGCGGGCCACATGCGGCCCGCCAGAGCTATTGATCCGGCCCGCGGGACAGTAGCTCCCTCCTCCTCCTCCGCCAAGAAAGGTGCGTGTGGCAAGGAGAAAGAGGAAAAGGCCTTTCCCTTCTCCCTCGCCCCGCGTGCCCCTTTTCTGCTGCCACTGCCACCGAGGAAGGAGCATGCAGGGCGAGCGAGCGAGGAGGCAGGGAAGGCGAGTGCCTTTCTCCCTCGCTCGCTCGCCCCGCGCGCTCCTTTCCCGCCGCTGCCGCCGAGGAATCCTCCTCCTGCACAATCCATGCCCATTAGGACACTGGAGTCCTCTGGGGGATGTTTACTCCAACCAGTTAAAACCTGACTTACAATCATGGGGTTTGATTTACACTGCTGCTACATGTTAAATTTGTGTTTGGTTTATGTTCTTTTTTTTATAATGGTGTGTTTTTATCTAGGTATTTTTGGTATGTATTTTATGTTTTGCACCCTACCTCTTGCTGTCAGAAGAGGTGGGTAATAAAACATTTATTATTATTGTTGTTGTTGTTAACACAACGACATAGTCTGACACAGCAAACAAGATATATATGCTGGATTTCGTATCACAAAATCACAAGTCGAACACTTCCCAAGCGTCTAGGACTGTGTGATGTATTTTCGGATGATGTGCGCAGATCCCATTATTATTATTATTATTATTATTATTGAGTGATTATCTGTCAGGAGTGCTTTGATTATGTTTTGGTGCACAAAAGCAAAAGGGGGTTGGACTAGATGGCCCAAGGGGTCTCTTCCAACCCTCTTTATTATTTTTTATGATGATGATGATGATGATGATTATTATTATTAACATTGACGCTGTATTTGTTCCCTTTTTGTCTTTTTTTACTTCATAATAAGATATGTGCAGTGTGCATAGGAATTTGTTCATAGTTTTAAAAACAAACACTATAGTTCGGCCCTCCAACGGTCTGAGGGACCGTGAAATGGCCCCCTGTTTAAAAAGTTTGGGGAGCCCGGATGTAAACACAACGGGAGAGACAGATGAAGGGAACCCACTGGAGCAGACCTTCAGGCCCGTGAGGCGTCCTGTGGAGACCCGTCTGGGGAGGAGGGCATCCTGGGAGTTGTAGGCCTCCCCCCCTCCCTCCCACCCCGAGCTCCTTCCGCCTCCCCCCCGGGCACCCCAGGCGAGCCTCCCTCTCCCCACAGACCTCTCTCTCTCTCTCTCTCTCTCTCTCTCCGTCCTCTTCCCTCCGCCTTCTTTCCCGCCTCACAGACACAGACCAGGCCTCAGGCCAGGCCAGGCGCCGCCATCTTCCTCCTCGTCCTCCTCCTTCCCCGGAGCCCGCCCCCGCCCCCTCCCATTGGCTGAGCCCGGACGCCCCGCCCACCGGAGGACCCCCATTGGCTGTCTGCCGCTCCTCCTCCTTTGATTGACGGGCGGCAGGGCGGGGCTCCTGAGCAGAGTTGCCCAACGTCACACTTCAAGTCCTGACGGAGTTTCTGGGGGTGAACCGGGCATGTTGGGAGTTGTAGTTAATAATACTTTTCAATAGCCAATAGGGGCCCGCTCGTGGGCGGGGCGTCACGGACTCGGCCAATGGGAGGGCGAGGGGCGGAGGAGGGGCGGGGCTTCTTCCTGGCTGGGCCTGCGCAGAGCCTCTCTCGCCGCCATTGTTTTCTGAGGCGTTTCCTCTGGAGCCGCGAAGGAGGAGAGAGAGAGAGAGAGAGAGAGAGAGAGAGAGAGGTTTGTGTTGATCTTGATATTCTGTCTGGATTGAGTGTCTCTGGGTCTCTCTGTGGGGAGGGGAGGGGGCGGGGCCTGCCTCCCTCCCGGAAGAAACGAGGCCTCAATGGCCGCCAAGGCCCCCCTCCCCCTCCCCCTCCCTTTGGACTTGTTTGTTTATGTGTTTATTGTTTACTGCATTTCTATCCCGCCCTTCTCACCCCGAAGGGGACTCCGAGCGGCTTAGAAATGATATGATATCCATTTAATGATATAATCATATTATACTATTGGATATACATGTAATATTAATAATAATATTGTGATGTAATACAATGTAATAGTAATTATAATTCACTATTATAATTCTATATTTATATTACATGCCATATTACTAATACTATTGCAATATAGTCGTATGACATAATATATTGTATGTATATAGACTTGTAATCCGCCCTGAGTCCCCTTCGGGGTGAGAAGAGTGGGATAGAAATGTCGCTAATGAATAAATAACCATGTGCATACAGTATACTATAATATTAGCATAGCACAATATCAGCATTATCTATTACTCTATTGTACTATACTGCTATATTATTTGCGATATTACATGTAGGTTTCAAAATTAACATAATCAGAGACCGTTCCCGAGATGGTGGGATCTTCTCTCCTGTTATTATTATATAATTCTTTTAATTTAGGTATTAATAAGGTTTTAATTTTTCTATAATATTCCACTCCCAGCCCATCCATTTCTGGAGTCTTCCCGGCTTTTAAATTATCTATAATTTTTCCAGTCTCTTTTTCTGGAATTAATTGTTCCATAATTAATGTTATCTGTTTCCTGGATCTTTATTTTCCAATATTTCTCAATATATTCCTCTATTTTACTTTTGGAGTTTTCTTTTGCCAAATATAGTTCTTGGTAAGATCTTGGAAAAGTTAATATTTTGTCTTCCATCCTTGTATGATTCTTACCTTCCTTGTCTTTAATGGATGTTATTAATTTTTTCCTTTCTAATGTGTGCTGCCTTGGCTAATAATTTGGAGTTTCTATTACTGTATTCAAAGTATTCTTGTTGTGAATGCGCCTTCGCAGACTGTGAATGATAGTGGTAGGATCAGGAGAGGAAGGAAAAGCCCTCGCGAGGAGGGCTCATTGGAGGATTTGTTTAGGAAAAGGGTCAGGGAGACTGATGGGGAGTCTTCTGAGCAGGATTTATGTGGGGATCCTGAGGTGGAAATGGATGCTGGGGAACAGGTGTTAACGGAGGAATTGGGCACGGACTGGGCACGGGCACCGGAGATGCTTGGGGACGAATCGGGGCCCATGGATACTGCTGATGCTGGGGAAGCTTGGGTGTCTTCAGAAGCAGATCCCACTTGGTCTGCTTGGAGGAGTGAGAGGGAGTCCACAGGTGTGGATAGAGTTGGGCACGGGCAGGATGATTGGGACTCTGATGAGGAATTAGGAACGCCTGGCCCAAGGGCATTGGCTGTGTGGAGTTCTGATTCAGATTAAGAAGTTGAGATACCTGCTCTTTGGACGTGGATAGTTTGGACGCCCAGGGAGACCTGGATATATTGGGGTTGTTTGGCCATTATACCTTGCGTGTGGCAAGGTGTTGCTGGGCGCCATTGGGTTTCCTGTGTGTGTTACTGAAGACTGAACTGGGACTTTGCAACGGATGTAAGTTTAATCTGGGTTATTCTGCAACGGAGGGCTGGAATTGTGTGGGTTTTCCTGGACTGCACTGTTATTGCTATTTTGTATTAGCTGCTGTTTGCCCTCGTTACTTTGGCTCTTTGTGCCATTTCGTGTTGTGACCTTCTTGGATGACTTCAACCTCTCGGACCTTGGACCGGAACTTGACTCGGCTTTGCTCTTTGCTCTCAATCCGTGGCTTGGCGTCGTTCTCTATTCCGTGGCTGTCTGCTGTTGTTGACTACTACCTTCACTCCTGATACCGACGCTGTCTGCTTATCCCGACTTCGGACCGGCTTGACGACGTTCTCCCGCTCTGCTCCTTTAACTCCTGGCTTGGCGTTTGCTTCTGCAGCAGCTTGGCGCTGCTGGTTTATCCCAACTTCGGACCGGCTTTACGACACTTTCCCGCTCTGCTCCTTTAACTCTTGGTTTGGTGTATGTTCCAGCAGCGGTTGCTGTGAGCTCGCCAGCGTCTCACTGTTTCGCTGTCTTTGCTGCTCTCAGCTGGGAGTTCCCTAGCTCAGTTTGTGCGTTTGTTTGTTTTGAACTCCTTTTTGTACTTTTGAGTTTTGGGAAAGGTTTGTGGGCTTCAATACTGCTTGCTTAGTTCATGCCTCCGTTTTTCAGCCCATTGTGAACTTTTGGGTCAAGTTCTAGAACTTTAAATTTAACCTGGATTATATCTCTGGCTAATCCGGATTATTTGCCAGTTCTTGTTTTTTGGTTTTTTTCCTGCTTGTTCTACTTAATAACACTGAAAGTTAAGTGTTTTAAGTCTTTTTAGTTTGTTGAGCTATTTTTTGGACTGTTGCTTTAATAAACTCTATTTTGCTCTCTAATTGGCGTCTGACTTTTCTGACTGACAATTCTCCATTTAAAAATATCAAAATTCTTTGTGCCTTTTCTTACTCTATTTTCTCATTGCTAATGTTTTTATATAGCTTTGTTTATCCTTTTCTAGCATATGTTTCATCTCTAATTCCTTATTCTAATCTTTTTTTCTTGTTTTCTTTAAATTTTGTTGTTTTTTAATAACATTCCTCTGGCTACTGCTTTCATTGTATCCCTTACCATCACAGTGTAGCAAATGATGATGATGATGATGATGATGATGATAAAACCTCATTTGTACCCTGCCACCATCTCTCCTAAGGGACTCGGGGCGGCTCACAGAAGCATTCCAAGTGCCCCGCATATAAACAACAATACACAAGTATAAATATAAAGACATAAGTAAAATCAACAGTACATATAAAATCCCACTAATAAAATTTTAAGAGTATGAAATTATAAAAATCCCTAAAATGCAGTAGAACCTGCAGAAGGCCAGCTAGCTGCCGTAACAGTCCAACTGAGGAGCAGTGCTTCATCAAGCTGAACATAGATTACTCAGGTCAATGGCCAGGGGTCTGAGCAGGTATCCCCGGCTTCACTAACTTTCATTAATTTTCCATATAAATTAATTTTCTTGGGAGAAGGAGAGCAAGAAAAAGGAAGAGGGAGGAAGAATAGAAGGAGGAGAAGAAGAAAGGAAGAAAAGAAGGAGGAGAAAGAATACAGGAAGGAGGAGAAGGATTAATTCTTATTTTAAAGGCTCAAATCCAATCAAAGGTTATTTCAGATCACTGTCCAACTACAATAGACATAGAAAAAAGAAGCAGTAGGAGGAGGAATAGAGGAAGGAGGAGAAGGAAGAGAAGAAAAAAAGGAGTGGGACTAGGGGGGAAGAAGAAGGGCGAAAAGGTGGCCCCAGGTGTGGCTGCGGGTCAGAAGCGGAGAGGCATCCGTCCCTCCAAGGCCTGGCTTGGGGAGGCCAAGGTGTTGAACCCACAGAGGCCTGCCAGAAGCTGGGGCCCAAAGGGGCCCCCGAAGTGACCTGGGAATGCGTGGCTGGGCAGGAGAGGGTTCAAAGGCCTCCGCCTTTCCCCATAGAAACCCCTTTTCTTTCCTTCCTTCCCTCTCTGGCCGTGTTCCGTCTTCTCTCTCCTTCTCCGCCTTCTCTTCCTTTTGAGTTGAGCTGGGATCACGGTGGCAGCGAGGGCCAGGACCCTTCTTGAGGCAACGAGGCCGCATTTGAGGGAGGGCAAGCTCATGCCTCTCCACTGGTGGGTGCGCTGAGGGAGAAGGGCCTGGCTCCCCTCCCTGTCAGCCTCGACTTCGCTCAGGTGAGCGAGGACGGCAAGGAGGGGGCTGGCGAGGAGGGGGAGCCGGGCACTTTTCCCTCAGCATATCCGCCGGTGGTGAAGAATGGGGACCTCTTTGCCCTTCCTCAAGTAGGGTCTTGTAACCTCAGGGAGGTGCCCACCTTCATTCAGTCACAAGGACAAGGACTGCAAACGGTGAGGGCTGCCCATCAGCAACACCCGCCTCCCTCCTTCTCTCCCTCAGTATAAGCCCGAGTATAAGCCAAGGGGGGCTTTTTCAACATTAAAAACATGCTGAAAAGGCCAGCTTATGCTTGAATATACGGTATTTGTTTGCAGTTCTATCGTTAGTATTACAAACCTTCCTTCTACATCTGTCTTAACCATTTGAGAGTTTGGGGAGATAGAATACCAGGCTATTTCTTTGGGAAGTTCCCTCTGAGGCCAGTTCTTCTCCCAGTCGTTTTTGTTTTCAGCCGTATAGAATCAAGGGATAACATTTCAGGCCATCTGGAGGCCCCTTGAAGTCTTCTTCCCAAAGGCATCCAGGGAAGACCTTTTCTCTCCATGGCCTCGAGTTTTCTTAGGATTTCTTTGAGCCTAGCTAGTTCTTCTTCTGTTGCTGAAAATCTTCCCCTGGATGGAGGAAAAAGAGGAGTTGGCTGGAAGGAGACTTTGTGGCTGGAGCTGTGCCTGTCTTTGCATCTCATCATGGGCTCTACCGAGGGAACCATGTTTGGGTCTGACCCAGTGGCCCTCTAATATGGGGAAAGGGTTCAGTTCCTTCCGTGATTCCTTCCTTCTCTTATCCTGTCCTTCTGTGTTTCCTCCCTTCCATCTTTCCTTTCTTCTTTCCTTTTTCGCTTTGTTTACCTTGAGCCAGAGGTATGTGGCTTCATGTCTAACCTTTTGCTTCTTCTTTCTTGACCAGGACATGAGAGTTCTCTGGAGCCACCCCTGCCGTGATGGGAAACGAACCAGCTTCTAGTCGATATTGAGGCATTTGGAAACCAAAGTGCAGGAAGGAAACCAGTCCTCTAGGAAAAAGGATTCCTCTCAAGGGGCTGATCCTGCAGAATTCCTACATTCACTTTGGATTATACAGTAGAACCATAGTGCCAGAAGTGACTGCATGAGGCACCCAATCCAGGCCTCTGCCGTGCAGGAAAAGTGCAAAGTACCCCTGACAAACGAGCATCTAGCCTCTGTTTAAAAGATCCCAAAGGAGCCTCCACTACATTTTGAGGCAGAGCGCTCTACTGCTGAACAGCTCTTACAGTCAAGAAGTTCTTCTTAATGTTCAGATGGAATCTACCTTCCTGCAATTTGAACCCAGTGCTGTGAGTAATCAGAAAGGGAAGAACAAGATTCATGTATCCATATTGGAATTAAATGTACATAGCACTGTTGACATGGAGGAGAAAGCATATAAATGTATCGAATGTGGAAAGAGCTTTAGTAAGCATGGAAAGCTGAAGAGACATCAAAGGACTCACACTGGGGAGAAACCCTATAAATGCCTGGAGTGTGGACAGAGCTTCACTCAGAAGGGACACTTACAAACACATCAAAGGACTCACACTGGGGAGAAACCCTATAACTGCCTGGAGTGTGGACAGAGCTTCGCTCATAGTTCAGCTCTACGTAGACATCAAAGGACTCACACTGGGGAGAAACCCTATAACTGCCTGGAGTGTGGACAGAGCTTCACTCAGAAGGGGAACTTATATACACATCAAAGGACTCACACCTGGGAGAAACCTTATAAATGCCTGGAGTGTGGACAGAGCTTTGCTCAGAGTTCAGGACTACGTTCACATGAAAGGACTCACACTGGGGAGAAACCCTATAACTGCCAGGAGTGTGGACAGAGCTTTGCTCGTAGTTCAGGATTACGTTCACATCAAAGGACTCACACTGGGGAGAAACCCTATACATGCCTTGAGTGTGGACAGAGCTTTGCTCGTAGTTCAGGACTACGTACACATCAAAGGACCCACACTGGGGAGAAACCCTATAAATGCCTGGAATGTGGACAGATAGAATGAGGCTTTTAGTCACGTATCCATGTCTGTTTGTTCAGTTGTGTGTCTATGTAGGTAACTCGTTAGTCTGTTTCTTATTTCGTTTTGTATCTCATGTAGTAGTTACTTTAATGTGTAGTTGAAGCATTATATATAATTTCTGCCTTTTTGGTATTGTTGCTTTTAATATCTCATTTTATTTTTTTATTTTTGCAAAAAAAAAAAAAAGGGATTTATAAGGGTCAAAACGGCTGAAACTGGAGGGGTGGGTAGATCTGGTTTTAGCCAAAATGGGGTTTAATGTTTAATCTCGAGCGCCTTTGAAGATCATTTCCTTCCTTGGTGTTGGTGGCATGGGTTTGGATTCCGTTGTCTTGCTTCAGACATTATTATTCCTATTATGCTTTATAGTACATGTATTCACTGCTTTGATCACCATCTATTCTTTTTCACTGTCTTGGCTATCCCGCAAATCCCTCCAGTGTGTTCTTTTGGTCATCAGGGTTGTGTGTGCTAAGTTTGGTCCACATCCATCATTGGTGGGCTCTTTGGATGCAGGGCGAACTACAACTCCCACACGGGTGGGTCAGTCCCCAAAACCCTCCTGTATGTTCTGTTGGTGCTGGGTGTCTGTGTGCCAGGTTTGGTCCTGATCCGTCATTGGTGGGGGTTGCAGATCCAACGTCAGCTGGATTCAGTGCTCTCTGGATAAGGGTGAACTACGACTCCCACACGCCAAGGTCAATCACTCCCAAACCTCACCTGTATGCACAGTTGGCCATGCTGGGTCTTTGTGCCAAGTTTAGTCATTCACTTGTTTTGTTCTGAGCCCAAAGGTTTCCTGTTCTTTGGATGCCGAGTGTTCAGGGAAGAGTGAGGTCTGTGAGATCCAGGAGGCCCTTCAGAGACCACGTCTGGTTGCTTTGCTGGGAAGTCATGCAAACACGTTCGCACAAACGGGAAGGTTGGAAGATTTGGTTCATACAGATTTTAAGTTAATCACTTTTAAAAAATAGAAGATAAAATTTGGAAACTTGAATTATTAAGTCTGGAGTTGAAAACATGACACAATTCAGACAGTGGTTTGTGACACAACATCAACACTTCTAGTGAACTACAGCTCCCACCATGGTGGGTCAGTTCCCCCCAAACCCCTCCAGTATATTAAGTTAGTCTTGGTGGTTCTGTGTGCCACGTTTGGTCTATTGTCGGTGGTGGTCCCAGTGTCTCTGGATGCAGGTGAACTCTAAATCCCAGTGTCTACAACTCCCAAAGGCCCGCCCAAAGCCTACCAGTCTTCCAAATTGGCCATATCGGGTACGCTTGCCAGGGATATCCGCACCAGGCTTATCCTACCTTTGATACACAAGCACCCAGGCCGTTCAGGAGACTTTTATACCTCCCTGCTACTTGTAGATACTCATTCAGCTACAAATGACAATGTTGCAAAGTTTTGTGTGTACAAAGTCCGCCGGGGATGACGGTCCCAAAAGTGACCCATGTCTCCAGTAATCATCTCTCTTGGTTCTCCCTCCGCTGCCTTGTGAGGCGAAAACAAAGCCGCTTCGGCCTCTTCTTCTCTCCCTTCTCTTTAGGAAGTAGAAGGAGGGATTTATAATATTAATTTATGATTTATGCTATTATTTTAGTGTTTATTTAAAAAACGTGAAACAGCGAGGGCGCGAAAAGCAAGGGAACGCTGTATCGTGATGTCAGGAGCCACTGCATAGGAGGCAAGAGCTACTCGCTCGCTTATGACGTTGTGACGCCTCTAAGCTGCGAGAGCACTGGGAACCAGACACGGAGGCCAATAAACAATCTAATATCTTTATTAAGGAAATAAGCAGAGTATTTAGTCCAGAAATAGTCCTTTTAGGAAAGGTCAAATATAGTCCAATAATATAAAGTTAGATGTCCAGTATTAGAGTTCAAAGTTTTAAATCCAATAACCGAAACACACTCAAACTTCCAAGCAGTTTGAGTGGGGAAATGAGCAAGGTCTTTCAAGAGTCCCAGGTTCAATGTCCGAGGCTAGGATAACAAGGCAAGGCAAAGTTGGTCGTGGTGGAACTGAATCGCAGTCCAGACTTGGCAGGGAGACGAGACGCAACGCCCGGTCTACTTGAGAGTAGCGCGCCGCAGGAACTAGAGACGATGTTGGTTTCCCAACTGACACGTTGACACCGCGATGGCCATCCTGCGCGCAGAACTTTTATGGGGCTTCGAATCTCCCCTCAAACCAGGTGCCTGAACACTTTTTCCTAAGGGAAACGGACTGAAGACAACAACTTGCCAGATGCAAACCTCCCTGGAAACTCTCAAGGGAATCGGTTTAATTAGCGTCCTCTCTCTCTGCTAATCTCGCGCTTTTCCTCCTTTTTGCCTTCTCAGAGCGGAATGTTTTCACAAACAATCTCCTATCAAAAGAAGCACTCTCCGGGGGACCAGGCTCTGTTTCAAGGGCTTTTGTAATTAACTTTGGGCTAAAACTGTTAACAGGGGACATCTGGAAAGGAGCAGAATCTTGCTGAGTTGGCACAAACCCCATATGTTTTTCAGTCTGATCCATAATGGCTGCGGGGTCATGACTCAAGGGTCCGTGAGACATCACAGACGTCAGGAGCCCCCCCTCCCTCTTACGCGGCCTCTTCAGCACAACAGGGGGCGTTTTCACCATAGAGCTGAGTGGCGTGAGGGATAAATACTGTAAATAAATAAATAAATAAATAAAGCGTGCAGCCAGGCTGAGTTGCATTCCTTGGGAGTTCAAGCCTCAACAATCATAACAATATTCTGTCCTGTTTGGGAACCTGACCACTTCCCAGACGAGGCCTCGGTTCCAGAAGGAAGGGCCTCCTTCCGCGCTAAAGAGCGTCCCTCCAACGGAGGCCTCAAAGGCTGTCGCGACCCCAGCCGCCACTCCGGCCGAGACACAGTCCCCTTTGTCCCTACAAAGCAAAGCCAAAGGGGTCATCGGGCCCCATCTGAGGATGCCTGCCATAGATGTGGGCGAAACGTAAGGAGAGAATACTTCTAGAACATGGCCATACAGCCTGGAAAACATACAACAACCCTGTGATCCCGGCCACACATTCGGCTTCAAAAAGCCATGTCATTGAGACTGAACCCTGCAGGACCCCACAAAGCAATGGCTGCCAGGCTGAGAAGGTGTCTCCCAACAACACCCCCAGGAAGGACTGCTAAGCGGTGCCCCCAAGCCCCATTCCCATGAGGCATCCCAGAAGGAGACCGTGGTCTAAGGTATTGAAGGCCCCTGAGAGGTCCAAGAGAACCAAGAGGGACACCCTCCCCCTGTCTAGGTCCCTCTGCTCCTCCCCTCCTCCCCACACGAGGAGCGAAGAAGACTCACCGGGATGTGGACCAAACAAGGCGGCACAGGTACAGGCTGCAAAGGCAACGGGCAAGGAGCAAGAAGAGAGAGAGAGAGAGAGAAAGAGAAAGAGAGAGAGCGACTGCCTTCCTTCCTTCCTGCTGTGAACGGGAAAGTGAGCTTCCGAAGGGAACGGCCTTCAGAGGGAGATGCTGCAGCGCATCACAAGGGTCTCCATGGCGCCCCCTGCAGGCACGGAACAGCCATCCAGGGAGGAAGGGGGGAGGGAGGGAGAGCTCAATTGATGGGCAGGACCAGAGGAAAGGCAGGAAATCCATTATCATAATAATATAATAATAATAGTAATAATAATAATAATAATAATAATATAAAAGGAATATAATAATATATAATATATTATGTTGTGACTGCGCCTTCGGGGATTATGGTTGATGGGGATGGAATTCGAAGAGGAAGAAAAAACCCTCGTGATGAGGGTTCACTGGAGGAGTTGCGCAGGAAGCAACTTAGAGAGCTATATGGGGGATCTTCTGAGGAAGATTCAGATGGGGAGATGGATGCTGAGGAACAGGTGGTGGCTGGGGAAGCGGGCACTGAATGGGCACAGCCACCGGAGATGTCTGGGGATTTGGGGTCTATGGATACTTCTGAACCTGGGGTTTCTGCAGGAGCTGATCCCAATTGGGATGCTTGGAGAAGGGAGGATGGTTCTTTAAGTGTTCATGGGGCTAAGTGTGGGCAGGATGATTGGGACTCCGACGAATTGCTAGGTACTCCAGATCCACGAGCTCTAGCTGTGTGGAGCTCAGACTCTGAGTAGATTTGGGACACCTGGTGTTTGGGTGTGAGTGTTTGGTCACCCAGGAGGAAGGGGAATAAAATGGGAATGTTTGGCCACTGCACTTTGCGTGTGGCAAGGTGTTGCTGAGGCGCCATTGGGATCTCTGTGTTTCCATGAAGACTGGACTTGGACTATGATTTGAATCTGCTGTTATCACCTAGCTTGGCTCTCGCTGTGTCTTATCGTGGACCTGTTTTGGATGACTGCACCCTCTTCAGACCTTGGATCAGAATTTGACCTTGCTACTGCCTTCGCCCTGTGATTGATGACTACTATCGGCTTTTGACTCCTGGCTTGCTCTTTGGACACCGCTGTTATCTCCTGACCTGACCTTGGAATCCCGGACGACGTCTTTTCACCATCCTTTTGGAGCCTTTGGCTTTATCCACATTGTGGAAGCAGTCTACTGCATTCTTAGTTTGTTTGTTTGTTTCCTGACCAATTTGATGTTTTCTTTTGGGAACTGTCCCTTTGAAAACTACAGAGCCGGCTGGCAGGGCTTGGACTCAGAAAGTGCAGTTTGCACTAAGTTTGTTTAGCCTTGTTTTTACCTGCTTGTGTTGCTGAATTATATTTCTGTTTGAACTGCTCTTGAAGCACTGATAGTGAAGTGTTTCAAGGTTTTTTCTGTGTTAACATTACTTTTTGGCTTATCTGCTGAATAAACTCTATTTTTGTTCGCTAATTGGCGTCTGACTCTTGACATATTATAATAATTATTATATTCTATAGTAATTATAATTTGACTTTAGTCAAAGCACAGGATCATATATTTTGGCAAAGGGTAGATTTCCGTGAAGCCCAAAGGAGTGGATCGACGACAAATCGGATAGGATAATTATAATATAATATTATGATAATATAATAATATATTAATATACATAATATAATAGTTGTACTATACTATAATGGCATAATATATAATATAATATGTTATAAAATAATAATGTAATATAATATTATTTATTTATTTACAGTATTTATATTCCGCCCTTCTTTCTCACCCCGAAGGGGACTCAGGTCAGATCACATTATGTACATTCAGGGCAAACATTCAATACCCATCTACACATAGAACCGAGACAGAGACAGACGCAGAGGCAATTTAACCTTCTCCTGAGGGGATGTTCGATTCTGGCCACAGGGGGGAGCAGCTGCTTCATCATCCACTGTGACGGCACTTCCTCATTCCAACGTCGTAAATTACTTAAATTTGCCTCCCCACTTTATAGGAGGTACCTTATTTCCTACTTGATAGATGCAACTACCTTTCGGGTTGCTAGGTCAGCAACGAGCAGGGGCTATTTTTTATATTTTAATTGACAGGTGCTCACCCTGCCACGGGCTGGCCTCGAACACATGACCTCATGGTCAGAGTGATTTATTACAGCAGGCTGCTCACCAGCCTGCGCCACAGCCCGGACCTAGTAATAATATAAAAACACATTATAACACTGAATGAAATAATAATACATGGTAATACTATAATATAGTAAAAAGGTAAAGGTTTCCCCTGACGTTAAGTCCAGTTGTGACCGACTCTGGGGGTTGGTGCTCATCTCCATTTCTAGGCCGAAGAGCCGGCGTTGTCCATAGACATCTCATGTGGCCATAGGCATGACTGCATGGAGTGCCATTATCTTCCTGCCAGACCTATTGATCTACTCACATTTGCATGTTTTTGAACTGCTAGGTTGGCAGGAGCTGGGGCTAACAGCGGGCGCTCACTCCGCTCCCGGGATTTGCACCAGGTACCATTTGGTCCGCAAGTCCAGCAGCTCAGCGCTTTAACACACTGTGCCACCAGAGGCCCCTATATTATATTATAATATAATTTAGAATAATAATGTAATATAATTGTAGAGAAGTTATGTGTTAAACAGAGATTATTGATATGATTTTATTTATTTGTTTGTTAAAGAAAAAAAGAGTTATATATTAGCAAGGAAAAGCCTAACATGGAAACTAGCTGGAAGCAGCATTTGGTAGGTTGCCATGGTAACACAGCTTCCCTTGGGAGAAAAGGGGCGTGGCTAAGATGACAGTTGGAGCATATTCCCTTTTAAAAGTGGAGTTGCTGTGAGGGTTTTAAAAAGGAGTGGCTGTTAGGGGTTTGAGAAGAAGAGTTGCGGTTAGGTTTTGGAAAGATTAGGAGCTGGGGAAATCAGCTAAGGACGGCAGCTTATGGTCACTCAGGGGAAAGGCTGGGAATATAAGCTGACCAGGGGAGTTTAGTATACTGTGTTGAAGAGAAGTTATTTAAGAAATATCCATTCAAGAAAGACTACATTGTAACTTAAGATCCGGAACGTTTACTGATTGAAACCATACGCTTATGTACCAAAAATAAACTTGAATTTTGTTATTGTTCATAAAGATAAGTCTCCTTGCCTCTCTGTAAGCCTGTTACCTCACGTTGGTGGCAGTTACCGTACCTATCTATATAAGTTACCGTACTTTCCTATATAAGTTACCCTCTTTACTCATTTAAACCCAATCAGTTCCGTTATCCTTCCTTATCCACTAAATCATCCCTGTCATACATTCACACATCCTCCATCCCTCCCTCTCACACGTGCACACATCTCCTGAATTGGAGGCAGCAGTGGGATTTAAAGACAAAGATTTCCCCTGCCTGAGTTGAGTACCACAAATTGGGCTCTCTTCAATTGGGGGCAGCGGTGGGATCAAAAGGATTCCATCCCTGTCACCTCAGTTCTCTTCAATTGGTGGCAGCGGTGGGATAGAAAAGGATTCCATCCCTGTCACCTCAGTCCTCTTCAATTGGTGGCAGCGGTGGGATTCAGAAAAAGATTCCTTCCCTGCCTCACCTCTCTTCAATTGGTGGCAGCGGTGGGATCAAAAGGATTCCATCCCTGTCACCTCAGTCCTCTTCAAGTGGTGGCAGCGGTGGGATAGAAAAGGATTCCATCCCTGTCACCTCAGTCCTCTTCAATTGGTGCCAAGCGGCGGGATACGTTTAACATCTCAAACTAAGTGCCTTGAGACCGCATAGTAAGAAATCGTGAGGTAAAATTTAAGGAAAATGGCTACTAGACTACAAAAGAAATTAGCAGGAGAGGCTAGTGAATACCAAGGAGATAGTTCGGACTCTGAGCAAACCCCTGAGACAAGGGAAACCCTTAAATATAAAATTGAATTGAGAAAATTAGAATTGGAGGATAAGCAAAGAGAAAGGGAGGATAAGCAAAGAGAAAGGGAGGATAAGCAAAGAGAGAGAGAATGGGAGGAAAAACGATGGCAACTGCAGAAGGATACAGAAATAGAACTGAAACGAATGGAATTACAAAAAGCCAGTCAGACTGAGGAAAAGGAGAGAGAGTTGAGAATGAGGGAATTGGAATTGGAAAAAGAGAAATTGGCACTGTCTCAACCACACATTATTAACCAAGAAGGGAATGGTAGGACTGAAGCGTCTGATCTACTTCTGAAGAGATTCCCAAAGTTTAATAAAGATGATGATGTGGAAAAGTTTTTGATTTCTTTTGAGAGGTGCTGCAGAGATTTTGAAATTGATGAAGGAAAATGGATGCTTTATTTAAGACCCCAAATTTGTGGGAAATTGTTAGAAATATATGGTGATGTACCTGAAGAGTCACACCGAGATTATAATTTCTTTAAAAAGCAGGTACAACAGAAATTGCAACTCACACCTGAGTTTTATCGTTTAAAATTCAGATCTCTGAGGAAAGAAAAGCACCAAAGCTTCGCACAAGTAGCTTCAAAACAGGCTCAATTATTTGATAGTTGGCTCAGAACCTCAGAAGTGGAAACTTTTCAACAGCTGAGGGAATTAATTAAGTTGGAACAACTGTTTCAATTAGTGCCCTCAGATTATCGGTGGTTAGTTCAAGACAGAAAGCCATCAACTGCCAATGAAGCGGCTTCAATGACAGACCAATTAATCACTCTGAGGGAAGGATTTAGGAACGATGAGGGACTAAGTGAGAGAAGGCAGAATAAACCGCCATTTTTCAATTATCAAACACACACACAATACAAAAAGACGCCTGCCATAGAAAACACCGCCTACAGGAGGCCTGAGGTAATTAATCAGACCAAACCTGAGGTAAAAGCAAGGTGCTATCAGTGTGGGAAGTCTGATCATCTAAAATACCAATGTCCTCTTTTAAGAAGAGATAAAACATCCTTCTTTATGAATAAAGAGCCCAAAGAAAATACTCTTAATAGGGATATTAAGTTGCTAAGCAGTACTGAAACAGTTCCTAGGGAGAAACAATGTTTATTTATTTTATCCGATGATTTTTCTGAAGATTATTTTGAGCCTATCACTATTGTGAACCAACAAAAACAAGGTTGGAGGGATACAGGATCCCAGGTGTGTGTTATCCACCCAAAATCGGTACCTCAGAAATATCAAAAGCCCACCTCTGAGATAAATCTAAAGGGTTTGGGACCAGCTGTACCAGCTGAGGTAGTATCTCTCCCAATTGAATACAATGGATGGAAAGGGATCTGGGACTTTGCAATTAGTTCAGATATCCCTCATGAATGTTTAATCGGCAATGACCTAGCTAGACAAGTTAAGAACTGGAAAAAGTTGTGTGAGAAGAAGGAAAATTACAACAGAAGCCCTATTCAGGAAGCAGTGTGCTTACCTATTCAACCGGAATCTGAACAGGGTCCAGAATCCAGTTCCACCATTACCGAAATTGTTAGTAAAACAGGGGGAGTTCAAGAAATTAAACAAGCTCAGGAGGAAGATGAATCCCTGAAGCCTTTGTTTAAGCAAGCTGAAAGTTTACCAGAATCAGCAGGAGAACTACCCAATAAATTTGTCACAAAAGATGGTGTGTTTTACAGAGAAAGCAAAAGTGTGGAATCAGAAGAAAGGTCAGAAATACATAGTCAGAGTTTCACTGAAATTGAAAGGCAAGCGCAGGTGGCTGAGAAACTGAAGGAGCAACAGGCTGCGGAGTACAAGAAGCAAGCAGATGAAGCCTTAGTGGCCTCCATGAGACTGACGTATCAAGAGCTACACGTTGATCGGAAAAAGGAGGAGAAAAAACTTCAAAACCTGGAAGGGAAGAAGTGGGAACAGGCAGAGCGGCTGGGCATGGGCTTGGTGTCCAGGAGCTCTATTTCTCACTCTGTCCTCTCTGAGATGCAAGTGATAGAACAAGAAACGCCAGTGACTACAAAGTCCACACAGTCCCAGCTAGATCTCTTTGAAGACATCGGAAGCTTCACATCTGGACCACCAAAGTACAAAGATAATCCTTTTTCATTAGGCGATGCCTTCAGCTCACAGTGGGAGACAGACAACTCCTCTTGGGAAATGAACAAAGGGGAAGAGGAGGCAGACATTGCCATCTCCAGCATCCGGCCTATTGGTGACAGACCCATTAACAGAAGAGAGACAGAGAGCAAGATATCAGTAGTGGAGTCCAATGAAGCTCAGCAGAAGTTTGCAGGGGCCAAAGTCATCTCATCTGATATGTTCTTTGGACGGGAAGCTGATACAGTTCCAGTGGCTGAATATTTGACCGATCTTCAGTCAACAATGAGAGTGGCAAGAGACATCGCACAAGAACATCTAGCTGTAGCCCAGCAGAGACAGAAGAGCTACTATGACAGGTCAGCCAAACCAAGAAGCAAGCGGAGGTTATTTTTCGATGGAGAGAGTGGTAAAGACCCTGACGTGATGGGGATTGGTAGTTTTAACCATCAACCGTTTACTTTCAAGATTCTACAAAAATGCTTGGACTATGTTTCGCAGGACTTCTTAAATGACTCTTGGAAGTTTCGCAAAAAGACATTTTGGGACAGAGAGAGTTCATTGTGTTGCTGGGAAGGACGAGTGTAATTATCCCCAACAACATGTTAACCTCTGGAATGCTCCGCAGAAGGAAACATCGATGAACTGTGCCAGGTGGCATGAAGAAGATCCCTATGAAATGTACTGAGTATCGG
Source organism: Anolis carolinensis (assembly GCF_035594765.1). Taxonomy (NCBI): domain Eukaryota; kingdom Metazoa; phylum Chordata; class Lepidosauria; order Squamata; family Anolidae; genus Anolis; species Anolis carolinensis. The sequence goes on along the minus strand of NW_026943827.1, from coordinate 6,088,523 downwards.
AAGATGTTTAGTCCAGTGTATAAATAAAGACTTGGGGAATAACCCTGAATGAAAATTAAACTGTTACAAATATGATTTATGGAAAATGTATTTTTAAAATGTCTTTTGATTTGAGGTTGTGAATCTTAACAATGGGAAAGATGACCAATACGTTTATGGTTTGTATGTTGAATGGTGACAATGCCATGACTGTATGGTAAGATATGGACATGTTATGTGTATATGCAACAGTGAAGGTTTGTATTTTATGATTTATGTATTGTATCTAACTTTGTGTTTTATTTCAGGAATACTGTTGTGTATGTATATATGTATTTATTAATTATTTTTGCCCATTCTAGGCATAGAAAAGGCAAAAATAATCTTTCTTAGGGGGGAGGTGTAAGGATGTTATGAGTTAATGGGAATTATTGATATGATTTTATTTGTTTATTAAAAGGAAAAAGGGGAATTATGTATTGATGAAGACAGGTCTCACATGGAAGCCAGCTGTGTTCAGCGGGTTGCCATGGCAACGTAACCTCTCTCTGGAGGAAAAAGGGGGCGTGGCTAAGATGACAGTTGGAGCATATTCCCTTTTAAAAAGTTCAGTTGCTGTGAGGGTTTTAAAAGGAGTGGCTGTTAGGGGTTTGAGAAGAAGAGTTGCGGTTAGGTTTTGGAAAGATTAGGAGCTGTGGAAATCAGCTAAGGACGGCAGCTTATGGTCACTCAGGGGAAAGGCTGGGAATATAAGCTGACCAGGGGAGTTTAGTATACTGTGTTGAAGAGAAGTTATTTAAGAAATATCCATTCAAGAAAGACTACATTGTAACTTAAGATCCGGAACGTTTACTGATTGAAACCATACGCTTATGTACCAAAAATAAACTTGAATTTTGTTATTGTTCATAAAGACAAGTCTCCTTGCCTCTCTGTAAGCCTGTTACCTCACGTTGGTGGCAGTTACCGTACCTATCTATATAAGTTACCGTACTTTCCTATATAAGTTACCATCTTTACTCATTTAAACCCAATCAGTTCTGTTATCCTTCCTTATCCACTAAATCATCCCTGTCATACATTCACACATCCTCCACCCCTCCCTCTCATACGCGCGCACATCACCACAGTTCTCCTCAGTTGGAGGCAGTGGTGGGATTCAGAAAAAGATTCCTCCCTGCCTCACCTCTCCTCACTAATTAAGGAGAAAAATGTGGTCACTTTCAAGAAATGTTGGAACTAAAATAACTTTTCATGTCAACAATAGGGGCATATGTCAAATGTAAGATTTATGAATGAGAATAAGTGGTACCAGAGGCAGAAGTGTGTTTGTCTACATGGAGTAAAATAATACGGTATAAAAACCAACGAATAGAGTGTGAGGTTTGTAGAAGTAGACCCATGTCTGTCTGTTTTTCAGTTGTTGGTGTAGTTTGTGTCTATGTAGGAATGTGTTTTGTTGGTATTTGTTTCTAATTTAGTTTTGTACGTTGTTGTAGTAGCTAGTTAGTTAGCCGCATAATTTTAGCATCATACATTATATAATTTCTCCTTTGTGCAATATTATTGTTTTTTACTTTAAAATTATTTTATAAAAAGGTGGCAAATTTAGAAAGGTTAAAAATTCTGAGACTGGAGTGGCAGATAGATGTGATTTTAGACCCATGTGGGGTTTACTGCCCAATTTATTTTGCCTTTAAGATTGGCCACATAGCTCTGGAGTTGATTGTTATCCTGTCAGTGATGCAGAAAGGAGACATCCCCAGAACTTCTGCCTGCCAGCCAGGATTATATAAATCCTCCTCTGCCTATCTCACATGAATTATCCCGTTCTCAATTTTTGCTGGCTTATCAATAAATTGAGTGGCAACCCTTCAGTTGAGCTCGGCAGCGCAGCTACACAGCTTTATTTACACAAGCATATATCCCAGGGTTGTTCACACAGCTAACTATGGTAGTGAAATACAGTAACACCCCAAATCCACAAACGGGGTTTATTGGGCCTACTCCATCATGAGATCACCACAAGTTCATCTGATGGCTGTCAGTGAAGCATCAACTATGGGGTTGGATAATCATCAGCATAGAATAAAGATGAGGAACTACCCTCCGGAAACTTACATTGGTAAGCATTTAAAGTGGATAAAAACTTATTTGATAATAAGTTTTGATACTATGGATATACCATAACTTGAAACTGTTTTGGACTCTGGAGATGACCATGTTATTGCTAAGTTGTATAAACTTTTGTTGAAACATGAAATGGAGGAGGTGAAAGATTGTGTGGTCAAGTGGGCACAACATTTTGGTAAACGAATTCAAAGGGAACAACGGGAAAGGGTCTGGACAAAGAGTGTGGAATTTGCACTGAGTAAAAATACTTTTTATAACATGATGTTTAGATGATACCTGACACCAGAAAGGATGGCGAAGATCTGTAACAACAGTTGTCGATTGTTGGAAAAGTGGGGGAAAGGTGGGCACTTTTTATCATGTGTGGTGGTCAGGTAAAAAGGCCCAGAAATACTGGGCACAAATACATATGATTTTAGAAGAAATGGTTAAAGTCAAATTTGAAATGAAACCTGAACTCTTATCTGCTTGGGATGTGAGATGAACAACTCGATAGGAAATGTGGGAGGTGATCGCTATAGGTGAGAACGGCAGCAAGAATGACCTGCGTTCAAAGATGGAAAGACTCTGTCAGAAAATGATTGGCTCACAAAATTGTGATTCTGTCAGAAAATGATTGGCTGACGAACACAAGTGAGTTTGTGGGAATGAAGAGGCTTACTACGTTGACTGAGGAGACATCTCTCACTTAAGAAAGACCGGGGCCCATTGATTGTGTTCCTCCAACAACGATGGGGCCAAATCTCCATCACTGTCTGTTTGTTTAGGACTACAAGTGTGTTACTATACGAGAAAGGACGAACCAAGGGTTGCTTTTCACTCAATGAGTGTAGAAAACGGAGAGACTATAACCCTAGAGAGAGAGAATGCCGGAGAGAGAATGCCAGGTCCTTACATTAGATAACACAGATTGTATGTAGTAATTGGTTTTTTTTAATATATAGGATAACTAGCTGTGCCCGGCCACACGCTGTTTGTTGACCAGGTGGAATAGTAGTGAATAGCCTTGCAGCCTTAAAGTCTGGGTGTTTTCTCCTTAAGTGAATCCTTATTTGGTGAGCTGGAATACAATGGAATAGGTTTTCTGCTTGGAAGGCTGGGTACTTGCGTTGTAGGGAAATGGTTTTTTAGCCAATTTGAATTGTACTGAATAGCCTCGCTGTTTCAAAGACTGACTGCTTTCTACATAGGGGCATCCTTTTTTGGGCAGGCTGAATGAGACGGAGTAGCCTCATGGCTTGAAACCCTGAGGGTGTACTATGAAGGGGAAATGTTGCTTGGTTAGGTTGAACAGCACTGAATAGCCTTGCTGTTTGGAAGCCTGGTTGCTTCCTGCCTGGGGGAAATCCTTTGTTGGGAGGTGTTAGCTGGCCCTGGTTGTTTCCTTTCTGGAATTCCCATTTTCAGAGTGTTGTTCTGTATGTAATGTCCTGATTTTAGAGATTATATTGTTGCTTCCCGCCGGGGGGAATCCTTTGTTGGGAGGTGTTAGCTGGCCCTGGTTGTTTCCTTTCTGGAATTCCCATTTTCAGAGTATTGTTCTGTATTTAATGTCCTGATTTTAGAGATTATATTGTTTCTTCCTGCCGGGGGGAATTCTTTGTTGGGAGGTGTTAGCTGGCCCTGGTTGTTTCCTTTCTGGAATTCCCATTTTCAGAGTGTTGTTCTGTATTTAATGTCCTGATTTTAGAGATTATATTGTTGCTTCCTGCCGGGGGGGAATTCTTTGTTGGGAGGTATTAGCTGGCCCTGGTGGTTTCCTTTCTGGAATTCCCATTTTCAGAGTGTTGTTCTGTATTTAATGTCCTGATTTTAGAGATTATATTGTTCTGTATTATTACACCACAGTAATTGTAGATATGATATTTGTTGCCTGAGAGTAGAGGCAGGCGGAAGAGAGACAGAGGCCCAGGCAGCTGAGGCTGGGAAGGGAGGGCCCTCGTCCGAAGAGGGGGAAAAGGGAGGGAGGGTTTAGGACCCTTTAGGACACCGCGGGGGGGGGGGGGGGGGGGGCTCTTTCCTTTCATAGAACCCCTTGAGGCTTCTATGTTCAAAAGAAAAGAGTTAAAAGAAAACAAACCTTGGGCCTTGCGGCCTCCCTCCAGTCTAGCGGGAGGCGGTCGGGCTCCGGCTCTCTCGTTGACGGGGCCACCCTGAGGCCTGGGGGGCACAGAGGAGGCTGCGGTGGTCTTGGTGGGGGGGGGCTTTCTGGAAACCCCACCCCCGCCTTCGGCTCTGCAGGTCTCCACATCCAAAAAAAAGAAAAAGAAACCTTGGGGCCTCGCGGCCTCCCTCCAGCTGGCGGGAGACTGAGGTGGCTCTTGGGGGGGGGCGCGCTTCCCTCCGGCCTGCATGGAGGAGGCCACAGTGCCTCTTTGCGGGGGGGGGGGGGGGGGGTTGTTCCCTGACAATTTGTTCCCTGTCCCCCAGCAACGCCTTCTGAGAGCGACCTTCCAGGAAGGACTGGGGCCACTGCAGAACTGCCTCTGAGACTATTCCCACGAGGCATCCCAGAAGGAGACAGTGGTCTATGGTATCGAAGGCCGACGAGAGGTCCAGGGGAACCACCGTGGACACCCTCCCCCTGTCCACTTCCCTGCTTAGATCATCTACTGAGGAGACAAAGACTGATTCAGTTCTGTGACCCGGCCTCAAGCCAGACTGCGCCCGATCTAGACACTCAGTACCTTCCAAGAACACCTGGAGTTGCGAGGCCACCACACGTTCCATGACTTTGCCTAAAAGGGGAGACGGGAAACTGGACAGAAGTTGACGAGTGGGGTCCAGGGATGATTTGACAAAAGCAGTTTTATTACAGCTTCTTTTAATCCAGCTGGACTTTTGCCTTCTTGTAAGGAGGCCTTAACCACCACCTCCACCCACTCTGCCAAACCCCCTCTGGCCTCCTTTACCAGCCAGGATGGGCAGGGGTCTACGGTGCACGTGGCTGCCCTCGCTTCTCCAAGGATCTTGCCTACATCCTAGACTTCTTCTTTGTGGTCTCTGTGAATGACACCATTGGAGATTAGCAAGTGAAGTTGGAGGTCGGTGGGAATGACAAACCGTCTCAGATAGAGTGCAAAAGACACGTGTCATGTTTATTGAAAACATAACAGGGTGAATCCGTAAGGAAGTGCAAACAAAGCAACCACGTTCAAAGCCATCTTTGCCACAATAGTCATCGCAGTGGCTGATGAGGGAGAAACATTCAAACACGAGTGCAAACTAGTGCACAGACTTATTTCTATGTGTTACAGTCCCTTAGCATTGTATTAATTACACTGGGTTGCTGTGAGTTTTCCAGGCTGTATGGCCATGTTCCAGAAGCATTCTCTCCTGATGTTTCACCCACATCTATGGCAAGCTTCCTCAGAGATATGTAGGTGAAATGTCAGGAGAGAATGCTGGAATATGGCCATAGAGCCCAGAAAACCCACGGCAACCCAGTGATTCCGGCCATGAAAGCCTTAGACAACATATTAATTACATTATCATATCCTGGAAGTTTTCCTGTTCCTGTCCATGTCCTCCTGGCAACGGTCTGACTAGTCCTGTCTTCCTGATTGTGGACTTATGCTGGAGCTGTGATTTCTGGCTGTTCCTGGACTTTGTCACCTTTGGAACTTTATGAGACATTTGGATTATTGTTTGGTTCTCACCTTTTGCTGAACCTTTTCGGATGATATATCTTCCTTTCTGATTCCTAATTTTATATGCCTTTTATATGTTTTCTCCAATAAACCGTTTGCTTATATTCCCGGACTCTTGTGTGGTGCAGTGGCCATAGGTCTTTCCAGGCCTGGAGTGCAACATGGCCTGATCCCGATGAAAGATCAAATAAGGCCCGTTGATCCGGAGGGCCGTGAGCTCAGAGGGGTAGCGAGTGGGGTGATCGCAGCCAAGAAGGCAAGCTTCCAAGAGAGGTCGGAGGAGGCCATCAGCTCAAAGGGTGGTCCGGAAAGTTGTGTCAGGACCAGATCCAGGCTCTTGATGGAGGAGGGAGGTTCTTATATCCTTGGAGAAAGGTTTTGATTATATAGTGTGAGAAGAGTTCTGGTTTGCCCTCTTGTTGGATACGCCATGAGAGAGCTGCCAAATAAGCCTTTAGAGAGGTTAGCACTAGGTTGTTGTTAGCAAGTGTGAGCAAGAAGTCCAGAACATCTTGGGTGGGCGCGGAGGAGTAGGTAAGGTCCTTCTTCAAGAGAAAGGTGGAAGCCCCCGGTGGCATAGTTGCGGAGCCCCCGGTGGCATAGTGGGTTAAAGCCTTGTGACTCTGAAGGCTGCCAGGTTCGAATCCAACCCAGGGAGAGCACGGATGAGCTCCATCTATCAGCTCCGGCTCCATGCGGGGACATGAGAGAAGCCTTCCACAAGGATGGTAAAGTCATCAAAACGATCTGCATCGTCCATGCAGATGGCCAATTCTGATACAACAGAAGTGACTTGCAGTTTCTCAAGTTGCTCCTAACACGAAAAAAGGAAGCTAGTTGGCATGGAGGTCAAGGGGTGCCCTCCAAGCTGTGAGGTGGATTGAGTATATATCCGGATGAGATACTTGGTGGTCGTATGTCATGAGCAAGTTCGGTATCCACGGGAAGGCTCGGTGCCGACTGCCAGTGAGACGGAGCTGAGTTGGATTCCACACCTGTCTGGGTCAGTCCGGAGTTATCAGACTGCAGTTGGGGTGGCGTGTGGTGATCCTTTCCACCACTCTGGTGATCGGTGGAAAGATGGAGAGCACAGAGGCTCTAGCGCTAGGTGGTTGTTAGCAAGTGTGAGCGGGAAGTCCAGAACATCTTCGGTGTGTTCTCCAATAATCTGCTGTGTCCAGGTTGGTTCCTCAAGGGCTCTGCCATGGCTGACCTCTCTGACTGACTGAGACTGCAGTGCCTTTCGTGTTCCTTGATTTGTGCCTGGGCAAAGCTGCTGCGTTTGGTGGTTCTTATATAGACTTGTCCGCAGCTGCATGGTCTACGGTAGACTCTTCCAGAGGTGAGAGGATCCCTCTTGTACTTTGCTGAACGAGCATTTGATTGATTTTCTTAGTGGGTCTGTAGATAGTTTCTAGGTTGTGTTTCTTCTTCTTCAGCTTCTCTATGTGGTCAGTAGTGGATGTATGGGAAGAACACATTTCCTCTGGGTGGATCAAAAATCCATCTAAAACACAGACGTGTGCTTTTCACCTTCAGGACGGATAAGCATCTAGAGCAGTGATGGCCAACCTATGACACGCGTGTCAGCACTGACACGCCTAGCCATTTTTGCTGACACGCTGCCGCATGCAGATTGATTGGATGACTAATGTCTTTTGTGACCAAATTTGGTGTGATTTGGTCCAGTGTTGTTTACTTCATGGGAATTATGCACATTACATTTATATATATATATATTAATCTATTATTATTCTATTATTATTGTAGTATATTATTATTATATTATTACTATTATATTATTATATTATTCATTATTTATGACTACATTGAAACTACAATAGAGAGAAATCAGCGTGGAAACTGCAAGAGGTACCATAGATTGTTGTACATGGAAATAATGGTAGTAAATAGTTTTGGATTTATTAAATACAGCTATATATTACAATTATATATTTTGTTATTTAAACTATATGTATTGTGAAATTATGGTTTTTTCTCTCGAAGTGACACACCACCCAAGTCATGCTAGGTTTTTTGGTGAATTTTGACACACCAAGTGCAAAAGGTTGCCCATCATCAGAGCCGGCCCTAGGTATTTTTCAAGTGTAGGCGAACAGAATTTTGGTGCCCCCTCCCCCAAACCAATCACTGAAAAATAAAAGCGTTGGATAAGCGAAAATGTTGGATAATAAGGAGGGATTAAGGAAAAGCCTATTAAACATCAAATTATATTAAGATTTTACAAATTAAGCACCAAAATATCATGTTTTACAAGAAATCAACAGAAAAAGCATCTCGACTGCGCCCCGGTATGTTTTGCGCCCGAAGCGACCGCTTAATTCGGCTCATTGTTGGACCGGCCCTGCCCATCATTGATCTCGAGCTCTGAGGATGGCCTGGGAAGGAGTCCCACTGGAGCATGGCAGCCAGCACACCAACACACCTGGGAGTCACCCTGGACCACGCTCTGACTTGCAAGAAGCACTGCTTGACTAGCAAGCAAAAAGTGGGTGCTAGAAATGACATGGTAGGAAAGCTGGCTGGCACAACCAGGGCATCACAACCAGACACAATGAAGACGTCTGCCCTAGTGCTTGGCTACTGTGGAACACATCTCACCACGTTAAAACAGGAGATGTGGCTCTTAATGAAACATGCCACATGATCACAGGGTGTCCACGCCCCACACCGCTGGAGAAAATATACTGTTCATCCGGTATTGCACCACCTGACGTCTGTCGGGAAGTAGCAGCCAGTAATGAAAGGACCAAGGCAGTGACATCTCTGGCCCATCTCCAGTTCAGATATCTGCCAGTACACCAAGGCCTTAAATCAAGACACAGCTTCCTAAGATCTACAGGGATACTCACAGGAACACCTCAGCAAGCCAGAGTCCAAAAGTGGCAGGCTAAAACCCGGAACCTCAAGCCATGGCTGATACCAAATGAGAGAATCCCTCCTGGGCACAGAGAAGTCGGGGCGACTTGGAAGACACTGAACAGACTGCGCTCTGGCACCACGGGATGCAGAACCAACCTCGAAATGAGGCTACAAAGTGGACTCCACAACATGCAAGTGTGGAAAAGATGAAACCACAGACCACCTATTACAATAAAGCCTGAGCCCTGCCACATGCACAAGGGAGGACTTTCTTATAACAACACCAGAAGGATTCCAATTGGCCAGATTAGTAGAATGCCAAGTTTTTTTAAGTTTGTAAATACATGACAAATGTCCATTCACTCTCCCCATTCACTTCCCTCTGCTCCTTCCCTCCTTCCCGCACGAGGAGCGAACAAGACTCACCTGGACGTGGATCAAACCAGGCGACTCAGCTACAGGCTGAAAAAGCAACGGACAAGGAGCAAGAACCATGAGAGAGAGACAGCGACTGCCTTCCTTCCTTCCTTCCTGCTGTGAACGGGAAAGTGAGCTTCCCAAGGGAATGGCCTTCAGAGGGAGATGCTGCAGCGCATCACAAGGGTCTCCATGGCGCCCCCTGCAGGCACGGAACAGCCATCCAGGGAGGGAGGGGGGAGGGAGGGAGGAAGAGCTCCCTTGATGGACAGGACCAGAGGAGGGGCAGGACGGGAAAGCCATCCTCATAATATATAATAATCATAATAATATAATATCATAAAAAGAATACAATCATATATAATCAAAATATTATCATAAGTATATCATAATTGTAATTTGACTTTTGCGTGAAGCCCAAAGGAGTGGATCAAACCAAATCGGATAGGATAATTATAATATTGTATTATATTATAATATTATAATTATCTTATTCTATCTGACTTGACGTCAAAGATATCATAACATAGTAATAATCATACACTAGTATAATAATTTTAATATATTATGACATAATGTAATAATATAAAATAATAATGCAATATAATTATATTATTACAATCATATTATTTAATAGTAATATAAAACACACTATAACACTAAAATAATACTGCTAATAATATATACTACTAAAATATAATAGTTCTATCATAATATAAAATATATTATATTGTAAAATAATGATACAAGGTCGGGGAAGGGAAGGGGGCTTCGCTGGGACCTCATGCCGTGGCCGACCATCAAGAATCTATACAGTAGAGTCTCACTTATCCAAGCTAAACGGGCCGGCAGAAGTTTGGATAAGCGAATATCTTGGATAATAAGGAGGCATTAAGGAAAAGCCTATTAAACATCAAATTAGGTTATGATTTTACAAATTAAGCACCAAAACATCATGTTATACAACAAATTTGACAGAAAAAGTAGTTCAATGTGTAGTAATGTTATGTTGTAATTACTGTATTTACGAATTTAGCACCAAAATATCACGATATATTGAAAACATTGACTAAAAAAATAGCTTGGATTATCCAGAAGCTTGGATAAGTGAGGCTTGGATAAGTGAGACTCTACTGTATTCTCATATATTGTAATTGTTATATTATTCTATAATATAGTGTATTATTATAGCTTTGTGTCATTTTAATACGATTATTATATTATAGTATTACTAGCTGTGCCCGGCCACGCGTTGCTGTGGCTTTTTTTTAGTGGTGTTGGTTAATCTACATTGGGTTTTATTTTTGTTGTGACCGTCAACAAAAATTATACAGTATTATTTATTCATTTATTATATTAAAGACATATGATAGGATATTACGCTATAACATATAATAGTATATGACTATTTCACAATATTAGTAGATATATATATATATATAATTATATTGTATTGTTATTAGTATTATATTGTAGTGTATTATAATATTATTAGTAGTATTATATGTATATACAATGTATTGTATTATTATATATATTAATATATTGCAAATTGGCCCCAGAGTACGGAATGGCCTTGTAGTTTCAAAGCTTGGGTGGTTCCGTGTGTTAGAGGGGGGGAATGCTTTGTTGGGAGGTGCTAGGTGGTCCTGATTGTTTCCTGGATGGAATTCCAGTGTTTTCAGAGTGTTGCTCTTTATTTACTGTCCTGAGATGAGAGAGTGATGAGTACGGAATGGCCTTGTACCTTCAAAGCCTGGCTGCTTCTATGCCTGGGGGGAGAATCGTTTGGTGGGAGGTGTTAGCTGGGTGTGATTGTTTCTTGGATGGAATTTGTGTGTTTTCAGACTGTTGTTGTTTATTTACTGTGCTGAGATGAGAGAGTGATGAGTATGGAATGGCCTTGTACCTTCAAAGCCTGGCTGCTTCCATGCCTGGGGGGGAGAATCGTTTGGTGGGAGGTGTTAGCTGGGTGTGATTGTTTCTTGGATGGAATTTGTGTGTTTTCAGACTGTTGTTGTTTATTTACTGTGCTGAGATGAGAGAGTGATGAGTACGGAATGGCCTTATACCTTCAAAGCCTGGCTGCTTCCATGCCTGGGGGGGAGAATCGTTTGGTGGGAGGTGTTAGCTGGGTGTGATTGTTTCTTGGATGGAATTTGTGTGTTTTCAGACTGTTGTTGTTTATTTACTGTGCTGAGATGAGAGAGTGATGAGTACGGAATGGCCTTGTACCTTCAAAGCCTGGCTGCTTCCATGCCTGGGGGGGAGAATCGTTTGGTGGGAGGTGTTAGCTGGGTGTGGTTGTTTCTTGGATGGAATTTGTGTGTTTTCAGACTGTTGTTGTTTATTTACTGTGCTGAGATGAGAGAGTGATGAGTATGGAATGGCCTTGTACCTTCAAAGCCTGGCTGCTTCCATGCCTGGGGGGGAGAATCGTTTGGTGGGAGGTGTTAGCTGGGTGTGGTTGTTTCTTGGATGGAATTTGTGTGTTTTCAGACTGTTGTTGTTTATTTACTGTGCTGAGATGAGAGAGTGATGAGTATGGAATGGCCTTGTACCTTCAAAGCCTGGCTGCTTCCATGCCTGGGGGGGAGAATCGTTTGGTGGGAGGTGTTAGCTGGGTGTGGTTGTTTCTTGGATGGAATTTGTGTGTTTTCAGACTGTTGTTGTTTATTTACTGTGCTGAGATGAGAGAGTGATGAGTACGGAATGGCCTTGTACCTTCAAAGCCTGGCTGCTTCCATGCCTGGGGGGGAGAATCGTTTGGTGGGAGGTGTTAGCTGGGTGTGGTTGTTTCTTGGATGGAATTTGTGTGTTTTCAGACTGTTGTTGTTTATTTACTGTGCTGAGATGAGAGAGTGATGAGTACGGAATGGCCTTGTACCTTCAAAGCCTGGCTGCTTCCATGCCTGGGGGGGAGAATCGTTTGGTGGGAGGTGTTAGCTGGGTGTGGTTGTTTCTTGGATGGAATTTGTGTGTTTTCAGACTGTTGTTGTTTATTTACTGTGCTGAGATGAGAGAGTGATGAGTATGGAATGGCCTTGTACCTTCAAAGCCTGGCTGCTTCCATGCCTGGGGGGGAGAATCGTTTGGTGGGAGGTGTTAGCTGGGTGTGATTGTTTCTTGGATGGAATTTGTGTGTTTTCAGACTGTTGTTGTTTATTTACTGTGCTGAGATGAGAGAGTGATGAGTATGGAATGGCCTTGTACCTTCAAAGCCTGGCTGCTTCCATGCCTGGGGGGGAGAATCGTTTGGTGGGAGGTGTTAGCTGGGTGTGGTTGTTTCTTGGATGGAATTTGTGTGTTTTCAGACTGTTGTTGTTTATTTACTCTGCTGAGATGAGAGAGTGATGAGTACGGAATGGCCTTGTAGGTTCAAAGCGTGGGTGGTTTCCTGTGTGAAGGGGGGAATCCTTTGGTGGGAAGTGTTAGATGGCCCTGATTGTTTCCTGGATGGAATAGCTGTGTTTTTAGAGTGTTGATCTTTATTTACTGTCCTGAGATGATATTGTTGTGTATTATTGTACCACAGTAATTATTTCATATTACAGTAGATTCTCACTTATCCAACATTCGTTCATGTAATGTTCTGGATTATGCAATGGAGTCTGCCTTTTAATAGTCAATGTTTTTGGAGTGAGTGTTTTTAATGTATTGTGATATTTTGGTGGTAAATTTGTAAATACAGTAATTACTACATAGCATTACTGCGCATGGAACCACTTTTTGTGTCAAATTTGTTGTATAACATGATGTTTTGGTGTTTAATTTGTATAATGATTGCCTAATTCGATTACCGAATTGGTTTTCCTGAATCCCTTCTTATTATCCAACATATTTACTTATGCAACGTTCTGCCGGCTTGTTTATGTTGGATAAGTGAGATTCTAGTGTATATTTATAATGTGATATTATTTGTTTAGAAGTGGATTATATGAGGCGCCTTCTGTTATAATAATAATTATTATTATAGTCTTGAATGATTATCATTGTGATAAAAATAATAACTTACTATTTATTATTAGTTATTATATTGTTGAATGATTATCAATGTTATAATAATAATAATAAATTTGTGAATGATTATCACTATAATAATAATAATAATATTCTATTATTACGATTTGTTAATACATTGTTGAATGATTGTCAGTGTTATAATAATAAGAACTGACTATTATTATGAATTATTATGTTCTCGAATGATTATCAGTATTATAATAATAATAAGTTAGTATTATTATTGGTGATTATTACATTCTTAACTGATGACCAGTTATTATTATATTAATAATTATTACAGGGAAGGGAAAGGTGAGGGCGATAGGGTTTGAGAGGGGAAAAAGGGGGGCTTCTGAGGCATTGGAGGGGTTGTAATTTGTGGGTGAGAACAACAACAACAACAACAACAGAAAAGGGGGAGGCTCAGCCTGGGCCAACTTGGGCCTTCCCTTGACTTGTTTTGGGCGCCAACTTCCACCCTTCCTGGCCTGGGGCTCTTTCCTTTTCCCCATCAGCCATTTAACCGGGTGAGGGGGAAAAGGAAGGGCCCTGAGGCCGGGAAGGGCGGGGGTTGGCGCCCCAAACCACTCGAGGGGAGGTCCAGGCCTGCTCGAGGGCCGTGCCCTCCTCTTCCCCCCTCACCTTGAAGAGCTTGAAGACCTCCGAGAAGAACCGAGAAGGGAGGAGGAGGAGAGAGGGTGAGGCGGGGGGGGCTCCGCGGGGCCTTCCTCGCATTGGGGGGAGGGGAGAGGGGCGGGAGGAGGGGGCCTGAACGGCAACCGGGGCCCTCCATGGGCCCTGAGGGGGGGGAGATTGAGGGGGAGAGGGCAGAGAGTGACGTGAGGCCCGCACGCCTCCCAGCGCGGCCTCCTCCATCCCGCGCCCAGCAAGGAATCGGCCTTCCTGCCTTCCTTCCTTCAGCTCTGAGGCGAGGTGTGTGTGTGCGCGCGGGAAGGGATGGGGGGGTGCGCGCAGGCGCACATCGCCTGTTGCAGTTTTTGGCCGTTTGTGGCCCTGTGATTGTGTTTGTCCTATAAATCTTACTGGAGCCGCGCGAGCGCCATAAAGGTTTGAAGCATGGTGTTTTTGCGCATGCGTACATAGTTTTGGCATTTTTTGGTGTTGTGATAGTGTTTTATGTGTAAATTTGTTGTATCTTACTGGAGGCGGGGATGATGGATTGCGTTGCCAATTTTCGAGTTTGGGGGGGCTGTAGATTTGTTGTTTTGTCCATCGCCGTGATGCCATCACTCTTTTATATATATAGATATATATATATATATATATACTAGCTGTGCCCGGCCACGCGTTGCTGCGGCGTTGTCTGGTGGTGTTAGTGAGAAATTGTTGAGGTAGTGGTGGTATTGAATGTCTATTGTATGGTTGTCTTTATGTTTAGTATGCACACTGAAGTGGATTATATGGCAGTGTGGAGTCAAGATAATCCAGTTCAAAGCAGATAATATAAGATTCTAAATAGGTTATATAGCTGTGTGGAAGGGCCTTGAGACTACATTGCCATATAATCCAGTTAAAATCTGATAATCTGTGGATGAGGCCAAAGTGAGGCCTAACTGTGCCTGTCCCCTGGGCTGAGTAGGTTGCTAGGAGACCAAGTGGGTGGAGCTTAGCCTTCAAACTGGCAGCAATTGGATAAAAACTATTATTCCTCTCCCTGTAATTAGGACTTTATTTTTCTTTTCCTTTTTGTTGTATCAACCTAGAGCCGTGAATGATGGGTTGTGTTGTCAAATTTTGAGGTTGGGGGGCCTGTAGTTTTGTTGTTTTGTCCGCTGCCCTGATACCATCACTCTTTTATATATATACTAGCTGTGCCCGGCCACGCGTTGCTGTGTCTTAGTCTGGTGGTGTTGGTCAGTCTACATTAGGTTGTATTGATGCTGTGACCTCCACCTTCTTTATACTCACATTAGTATTTGAAGTCTGTTACCTTCTTCAATTTTTGTGTTGATTGATAATTGCTTGAGATCCCTGTTGTCTTTGGTTTGTTGTTAATTGTAATGTCTGATTCTGCTGAGTGCGGTTTATATTTTTATTGTGGTACAATAGTCTTTTTTTTTGTTTTGCCTGTGTAGGTGTTTATTATTATTGTTGTTGTAGTGGTCATGAAGGTTGGATAAGTTAGATGCTGCTGTATTGTTTTTTGGAGGCCCAGTGTAGCACTGACTGGCCTCTCAGCCTCAGTGCCTGGCTGTTTCTTGCCTGTGATGGTGTTGATTCTTATTGTTGTTGTTATTGTCATTGTTATTATTGTAATTGTTTTTTTGGAGGCCAAGTGTGAATGTAGGGATTGAGGAGGTGGATGAGTTGTGTTGTCAAATTTTGTATTTGTTATAGTCACAATGCGTTGTTGTGAGTTTTGTGGTCCAGATTGTGGTTTTGTGTTGTGGTTGTGTTCTTACAACTGGGAGGCAAGACTTTTGCATTGTGTTGTCAAATTTTGTATTTCTGGGGCGTTTAGTTGTATTATAGTCACGATGCGTTGTTGTGAGTTTTGTGGGTCCGGATTGTGGCTTTGTGGTGTAGTTGTGTTGTTACAACCGGGAGAAAAGGCTTTTGTGTTGTGTTGTCAAGTTTTGTATTTCTCAGGCATTTAGTTGTGTGCCAAGTTTCATATTTCTGGGGCGTTTAGTTGTGTTGTTATAGTCACGATGCATTGTTGTGAGTTTTGTGGGTCTGGATTGTGGTTTTGTGGTGTGGTTGTGTTGTTACAACTGGGAGGGAAGGCTTTTGTGTTGTGTTGTCAAGTTTTATATTTCTGGGGCATTTAGTTCTGTGCCAAGTTTAGTATTTCTGGGGCGTTTAGTTGTGTTGTTATAGTCACGATGCGTTGTTGTGAGTTTTGTGGGTCCTGTGTGGTTTTGTAGTGTGGTTGTGTTCTTACAACTGGGAGGCAAGGCTTTTGCATTGTGTTGCCAAGTTTTGTATTTCTGGGGCGTTTAGTTGTGTTGTTATCGCATGATGTGTTGTTGTGAGTTTTGTGGGTCTGGATTGTGGTTTCGTGGTGTGGTTGTGTTGTTGTAACCTGGAGGCAAGCCTTTTGCATTGTGTTGCCAAATTTCGTATTTCTGGGACGTTTTGTTTTGTTGTTATAGTCACTGCGCAAACAACTTTATCATTTTATATATATAGATATATATATAGTCCCTGCTTATGTGTGTGTGTGTGTGTGTGTGTGTATAGGTAAAGGTAAAGGTATCCCTTGACGTTAAGTTCAGTCATGTCTGGGGGTTGGTGCTCATCTCCATTTCTAAGCCCAAGAGCCAGTGTTGTCCATAGACACCTCCAAGGTCATGTGGCCGGCATGACTACATGGAGTGCCATTACCTTCCCAGAAACACCCAGAAAATGGGAATTCCAGACAGGAAACAATCAGGGCCAGCTAATACCTCCCAACAAAGGATTCCCCCAGGTAGGAAGCAGCCAGGCTTTGAAGCTGCAAGGCTATTCAATGCTAATCAGGTTGACCAATTGCAACATTCACACTTGCCTCCCACAGACAAGAGTTCTTTCTCCCACCCTGGACCTTCCACAGATATATAAACCCCACTTGCCTAGCTTCGCACAGACGTCAAAACCTCTGAGTATCAGGCCTGGCAGGCAGGGAAGGGCGAGCGAGCGAAGGGAGGACAGCCGCCGGAGGAGGACGAAGCAGAGGGGAAGGGGTCTCGATCCGCCGCCTCCGCCCGCCTGGATGCGCCTTGCGAGGAGGAGGCGGAGGAAGCGGAGGAGGGGGCGGCAGAGGGAGAAGCAGAGGCAGGCAGTGAGGGAGGCATGAGCAGCGCCGCCCGCGCCCCTCGCCCGCCTTCGCCTTCCGCCTCCTAAGCGACCCTCCCTCCCTCCCTCCCAGCCCCATCCTCCCCGCAAGGCTTCCGAGGAGGAGGAGGAGGAGAGGACGCCGCCCGAAGGAAAGGAAAGGTCGGTGGGCTCTTCGGGGGAGACCTTGGGGAAGGTCGCGGGAAGGGCGGGAGGGGAAGGGGAAAAGCGCCCCATTTTCAAGAGCCACTTCGGGAGGGAAAGAGGGCAACCAAGGGGGGACCTCCCTCTCCCCCTCCTTCCCTCCTGGAAGAAGAAAGGAAAGACACGTGGACGCGCCTCCTTTCCGACGTGCGGCGGCCATTTCCCCCCTCCGTCTTCCTCCTCCTCCTCCTCGGCCTCCTTCCCCCTCGCCCCCTCCCATTGGCTGAGCCCGTGACGCCCCTTTTGCTGAGGGGCAAAAGGGAAGGGCCTGAATGGTGGGAGTTTGGGTGCTTTGCAAAAGCTTTTTTTTCCTAACGAAAAAAACGACGACATAACGAAAAACGGCCTCTCGCGATTCGAAACCGCGATATCCAGACGTGTGACAACCAATGCTTCAAAATTGCTTCAAAACAAACGAAAATAACGAATTAATAACGGTTAACGGGGAAAACGAATTATTTGAGCAAGCCTAGTAAATACTATTCACAGCAGACTAAAGAGAAAATAATGACTATCTTTTTATTCTTTCCTTTTAAGGATCGTTTACTCCCCCCCCCCCCCCCCCCCAGTTTTTACTGAGGCAAAAAACTACCACAGAGCAGGCTTTGGCCTACTCACTCTAACAGGCCTGACACATACAGTCCCCATGGCCTACTATACATCCGGGCCCTGTTTGGAGTGGGATGGACCATGGATGATGGACTTGCATAGGGGAGTTGTAGTTCACCTGCCCCACTGAACCCTGCTATGTCTTATTTATACTACTATTGCTTGACATTACTTTTATGTTTTATTGATATGGTGGATGTTAGCACGTGGCTGAATGACCTTGCAAGCCACTTTGGGTCCATTGCAGAAAGGCGGGGGAGAAATATCAGAATTAAATAAATACATAAATAAATAAATGTCTCAATGGTATGAATGGTTGGAATGACCTTCTGTCGGGAGGGCTTGAATGGTCTCTTCCTTTGTGGCAGAAGGGGCTGGACTGGATGACCTTCAAAGACCCCTTTCAAATCTAGGACTCTATCTATCTCCCAATCGTATGTATGACTGGATGGCCATCTGTCAGGAGGGCTTGGATGGTGTCTTCCTTTACAGCAGAAGGGGCTGGACTGGATGACCTTCAGAGACCCCTTTCAAATCTAGGACTCTCTCTATCTCCCAATCGTATGTATGACTGGATGGCCATCTGTCAGGAGGGCTTGGATGGTGTCTTCCTTTACAGCAGAAGGGGCTGGACTGGATGACCTTCAGAGACCCCTTTCAAATCTAGGACTCTCTCTATCTCCCAATCGTATGTATGACTGGATGGCCATCTGTCAGGAGGGCTTGGATGGTGTCTTCCTTTACAGCAGAAGGGGCTTGACTGGATGACCTTCAAAGACCCCTTTCAAATCTAGGACTCTATCTCCAAGCCTACCCCATGATGCGCTTTATGTCCTGGTGCCGTTTGCAGGATGATGGGCCATGGGTGATGGGATATGTAGTACTTTCAATCGCTACGATTCCCACAGACCACTGCGATGCCCATCAGTGACGGAACTGGACCAAACTTGGCACACAGATGGGACATGCAGTACCTTCACTCGCTTCTTGAGACCACAGCAACTGCTACATATGACAGAACTGAACCAAATCTGGTATATATATCCCAAATGACACACTTTATATGTTGCAGCAGTTTGGGGGAGGATGGACCAAGGACGATGGGATTTGCAGTACCTTCATCCAATTCACCTCCCACAGGCCACTGTGATTCCCATGAATGATGAAACTGTACCATACTTGACACACAGGTGCAATGTGGCCCCCTTTACGCCCTGGTCCAGTTTGCCGCAGGGTGGGCCATGGATGATGGGATTTGCAGTACCCTCACCCAATTCACCTCCCATGGACCACTGTGATACCCATGAAAGATGAAACAATACCATACTTGACACACAGGTGCAATGTGGCCCCCTTTACGCCCTGGTCCAGTTTGCCGCAGGGTGGGCCATGGATGATGGGATTTGCAGTACCCTCACCCAATTCACCTCCCATGGACCACTGTGATACCCATGAAAGATGAAACAATACCATACTTGACACACAGGTGCAATGTGACACAATTTATGTCCTGGTGTGGTTTGCAGGAGAATGCACCAAGGATGATGGGATTTCCAGTACCTTCATCCAATTCACCTCCCACAGACCACTGTGATGCCCATGAATGATGAAACTGTACCAAACTTGACACACAAGTGCAATGTGGCCAGCTTTAAGTCCTCCTGCCGTTTGAGGAAACAACTGACCAGGGAAGATGGGATTTACAGTACCTTCACTCACTTCCTCAGACCACTGCAACCCACACCAATGACTGATCAAGATCAAACTTGACACATTGCGTCCCCATGACCTACTTTACATCCTGGCGCTATTTGGAGGGGGATGGACCATGGACTTACATATGGGAGTTGTAGTTCACCCATACCAATTGAAGACAACTGACACTGGATCGAGACTAAACTTGGAACAAAGGCAAACAATTCCATTCTCAAATAACCCGGGCACCGCCGGGCCCCCAAGCTAGTTATAATAATAAAAAGAATACATAATAAACTATAGTATGGTAATTGTAATATATTATAATGAAGAAGCCCCTGGTGGTGCAGTGGGTTAAACCGCTGAGCTGCTAAACTTCCGGACTGAAAAGTGAGCGGTTTGAATCCGGGGAGTGGGGTGAGCTCCCGCTGTTAGCCCCAGCTTCTGCCAACCTAGCACTTTGAAAACATGGAAACGTGAGTAAATCAATAGGTACTGCTGCGTGTGGCCACATGACTCTTGGAGGCACGGACAACGCCGGCTCTTTCTTCGGCTCAGAAATGGAGGCGAGCCCCCCCACCCCCAGAGCCGGACACAACTGGGCTCAACGCCAGGGGAAAACCTTTACCCTTAAATATATTATATTATTGCATATTCATATTATTCTATTACTATTATTATTATTCTATTATTGCGTTATTGTGTAATTATACTGTCATGTTCTATTATTCCATTTTCATATTATTCTATTCTTTTATTCTGTCACTTTATAATTTTCACTGCGAGGAAATTATAACCCTTTGGCCCAGTTCACTCTTGTTCAATTCCTTTGTACTGTTTTTATACCATGTTTTATGATGCTATTGTTACTATTTTATTGCTTTACTGTATTACGAGGTTGACATATGCATAAAAAGAGTATAAGTTACAAAATTAAAATACATAACAAGAACCAAACCATTTTAAAACTTTAAGATAAAACACATACCATATTAATTAGACAGGGGAGTGGGGCTATTTAGGATTACATGGGAGGGGCTGACTTGAATAGTGAATAGTGAAACATGAATAGTGGAACCAGAGTGGGGTAAAGTGTTACCCTGTTTTCCCGAAAATAAGACAGTGTCTTATATTAATTTTTGCTCTCAAAGATGTGCTAGGTCTTATTTTCAGGGGACATCTTATTTTTCCACAGAGAAGAATGCACATTTATTGTTGAACAAAAAAAATGAACATTTATTATATACTGTACAGTAGCTGTCATTACAAACCAGCATAACCAAACTCTGAATTCTATCAAGAATTTCTTGTTACGACCGTTATTTCCATGTACAACAATCTATGGTACGTCCATTTACCAATCCTGCATGCTCTGGTGTTCTGTTCGGTGGGCATGCTTCCAAACAATAACTTTGATAGATCTTACTTTCGCGGGAGGCCTTATATTGAGCAATTTAGCAAAACCTCTACTAGGTATTACTTTCAGGGGATGTCTTATTTTCAGGGAAACAGGGTAGGAGACAGCAAGACAATTTGGACTGTATGATGAGTCCAGCTGATTATTCAAAGGCACATTCAAGCTTTTTTGGAATGTGGTTAGGGTGGGTGCTAGTCTGAGCTCCCTGGGGAGAGAGTTCCAGAGCCGGGGGGCCACCACGGAGAAGGCCCTCTCCCTCGTTCCCACCAACCACGTTTCAGATGGTGGCGGGAGTGAAAGGAGGGCCTCCCCGGAAGATCTGGGAGCCCACGCTGGTTTATAGAGAGAAACGCGGTCAAAAAGATAGACAGGACCCGAACCATTTAGGGCTTTGCACTTTGAATTGGGACTGGAAACTTATTGGCAGCCAATGGAGCTGCTTCAGGAGAGGCGTATTACGCTCCCTGTAACTAGCTCCTGTTAACAATCTGGCTGCCGACCTTTGTATCAGCAGCATTTTCTGGGCCGTCTTCAAAGGCAGCCCCACGTAGAGTGCATTGCAGTAGTCCAGTCTTGAGGTAACCAATGCGTGGACCACCGTGGCCAAGTCAGACTTCTCGAGGTACGGTCACAGCTGGCGCACAAGTTTTAATTGTGCAAAGGCCCTCCCAGCCACCGCCGACACCTGAGAATCAAGCGCCAGCGCTGATCCCAGGAGGACCCCCAGACTGTGGAGCTGTGTCTTCAGGGGGAGAACAGGTGGCCACCCTACACCCCGATCCGACGTGCGACTGGCCTGGAGGACCTCTGTCTTGTCAGGATTAAGCTTCAGCTTGTTTGCCCTCATCCAGCCCATCACAGCGGCCAGACACTGAGTCAGGACACGGGGGGCTTCCTTGGAGTCTGGTGGAAAAGAGTAGTAGAGTTGAGTGTCATCTGCATAGAGATGGCACCGAACCCCGAAACCCCGGATGCAGGTGATTACCTATAAAGCCCTATATGCTTCGGATCCAACCTGTCTTCCAGACCGCATCTCCTTCTAGGTCCACCACCATCTCAAATACAAGAGAAAGGGGGGGGGGGGTTGCGTAGGTGGCTCCCCGGCTCTGGAATGCCCTCCCTAAAGAAATCAGATTAGCCCCCAGACTTCAAGTCTTTCGGGTGAGTTGAAAAACATGGCTCTTCAGACAGTCCTTTGATCCTGAGTAATCTCTGGTCAGCTTGATGAACCACTGCTCCGCAGTTGGATGGTTCCGGCAGGTAGCCAGCCTTCTGCAGGTTCTATTGCGTTTCAAGAATTTTTATAATTTCATACTCTTACAATTTTATTAGTGGGATTTTATACACGCTGTTGATTTCACTTATGTCTTTGTATTTATACTTGTGTATTGTTGTTTAAATGCGGCACGTGGAGTGCTTCTGTGGGCCGCCCCGAGTCCCTTAGGAGAGATGGTGGCAGGGTACAAATAAAGATTCATCATCATCATCATCATCATCATCACATCAATTGCTGCACTATGATGGTATGGGATACAATGAAAGCAGTAGCCAGAGGAATTTTAATGAAGAACAACGTAATTTAAAGTAAACAACAAGAAGAAAAAAGATTAGAATTGGATATTAAGGAATTAGAGATGAAAGGGATAAACAAAGCTCTAGAAAGGGAGGCAGGTGGAAGGCGGCTGAGAGCCCTCTGAGCACCCTCGGCTGCGGCCTGCCTCGCCCTCCTCCCGGCATGATGCCCAGAGGACACCCGAGGGGGGTCTGGGGAGGAGGGAGGAGGGACCGGGCGGTGGCGCAGATGGTTAAGAGCCAGACGCAAGAGATCACTGCTGAGCGAAAGAAAGGCCAAGGGTTCAAAGCCCATGTTGGATTGAGCTCCCGACTGTTGTCCTTGACCATCATCCAGAGAGCACTGTCAACCCAACCAAGGATGCGTCTGGACCAAACTTGCTGCGGATGATGGAACTTGCAGTCCCTTCACTGACACTGTGACCCCCACCGACCATGGACCGGGACCAGACTTGGCAGAGAAGCCCCTTGACCAACAGAAGATATTGCAGGGGTCACTGGGAATGGGTCTTGGTTTGGGGAGTTATAGTTCACCCACATGTAGAGAAACTGTGACCCCCACTGACAATGGATCGGGAGTAGACTTGGCCCAGAGAAGCCCCTTGACCCACTGAACTTACTGCAAGGGTCGGTGGGAATGGACCTTGGTTTTGGGAGTTGTAGTTCACCCGCATCCAGAAAGCACCGAGCCCAGCCGAGGTGAGATCTGGACTCCACTGTAGCTGTGCATGCAGGCCTGGTTTAATAATAATAATAATAATAATAATAATAATAATAATAATAATTCTCTATTTACATCCTCCTCTTCTCCCCCTCGGGACCCAAAGCAGCTGACAACGTATTGAAATCCCATAAACAACAGAGCAGGTGGACAATGTAAACACAACAGGACAGACAGATGAAGGGAAACCACTGGCGTAGACCTTCAAGCCCGTGAGGCGTCCCGTAGAGACCCGTCTTGGGAGGAGGGCATCCTGGGAGTTGTAGTGCTTCCTCCCTCCCCCCCTCCCTCCTCCGCCCACACGCCCTCCCGCGGCCTCCCTTCCCTCACATCCCGAAGCGAACCGGGCCCCTCCGCCTCCCCCCCGGGCACCCCAGCGAGCCTCCCTCTCCCCACAGACCTCTCTCTCTCTCGGCCTCTCCGTCCTCTTCCTTCCCGCCTCACAGACACAGACCAGGCCTCAGGCCAGGCGAGACGCCGCCATCTTCCTCCTCGTCCTCCTCCTTCCCCGGAGCCCGCCCCCGCCCCCTCCCATTGGCTGAGCCCGGACGCCCCGCCCACCGGAGGAACCCCATTGGCTGTCTGCCGCTCCTCCTCCTTTGATTGACGGGCGGCAGGGCGGGGCTCCTGAGCAGAGTTGCCCAACGTCACACTTCAAGTCCTGACGGAGTTTCTGGGGGTGAACCGGGCATGTTGGGAGTTGTAGTTAATAATACTTTTCAATAGCCAATAGGGGCCCGCTCGTGGGCGGGGCGTCACGGACTCGGCCAATGGGAGGGCGAGGGGCGGAGGAGGGGCGGGGCTTCTTCCTGGCTGGGCCTGCGCAGAGCCTCTCTCGCCGCCATTGTTTTCTGAGGCGTTTCCTCTGGAGCCGCGAAGGAGGAGAGAGAGAGAGAGAGAGAGAGAGAGAGAGAGAGGTTTGTGTTGATCTTGATATTCTGTCTGGATTGAGTGTCTCTGGGTCTCTCTGTGGGGAGGGGAGGGGGCGGGGCCTGCCTCCCTCCCGGAAGAAACGAGGCCTCAATGGCCGCCAAGGCCCCCCCTCCCCCTCCCCCTCCCTTTGGACTTGTTTGTTTACGTGTTTATTGTTTACTGCATTTCTATCCCGCCCTTCTCACCCCGAAGGGGACTCCGAGCGGCTTAGAAATGATATGATATCCATTTAATGATATAATCATATTATACTATTGGATATACATGGAATATTAATAATAATATTGTGATGTAATACAATGTAATAGTAATTATAATTCACTATTATAATTCTATATTTCTATTACATGCCATATTACTAATACTATTGCAATATAGTCGTATGACATAATATATTGTATGTATATAGACTTGTAAACCGCCCCGAGTCCCCTTCGGGGTGAGAAGGCCGGGATAGAAATGTCACTAATAAATAAATATGTGCATACAGTATACTATAATATTAGCATAGCACAATATCAGCATTATCTATTACTCTATTGTACTATACTGCTATATTATTTGCGATATTACATGTAGGTTTCAAAATTAACATAATCAGAGACCGTTCCCGAGATGGTGGGATCTTCTCTCCTGTTATTATTATATAATTCTTTTAATTTAGGTATTAATAAGGTTTTAATTTTTCTATAATATTCCAGTCCCAGCCCATCCATTTCTGGAGTCTTCCCGGCTTTTAAATTATCTATAATTTTTCCAGTCTCTTTTTCTGGAATTAATTGTTCCATAATTGATGTTATCTGTTTCCTGTATCTTTATTTTCCAATATTTCTCAATATATTCCTCTATTTTACTTTTGGAGTTTTCTTTTGCCAAATATAGTTCTTGGTAAGATCTTGGAAAAGTTAATATTTTGTCTTCCATCCTTGTATGATTCTTACCTTCCTTGTCTTTAATGGATGTTATTAATTTTTTCCTTTCTAATGTGTGCTGCCTTGGCTAATAATTTGGAGTTTCTATTACTGTATTCAAAGTATTCTTGTTGTGAATGCGCCTTCGGAGACTGTGAATGATAGTGGTAGGATCAGGAGAGGAAGGAAAAGCCCTCGCAAGGAGGGCTCATTGGAGGATTTGTTTCGGAAAAGGGTCAGGTAGACTGATGGGGAATCTTCTGAGGAGGATTCATGTGGGGATCCTGAGGTGGAAATAGATGCTGGGGAACAGGTGTTAACGGAGGAATTGGGCACGGACTGGGCACGGGCACCGGAGATGCTTGGGGACGAATCAGGGCCCATGGATACTGCTGATGCTGGGGAAGCTTGGGTGTCTTCAGAAGCAGATCCCACTTGGTCTGCTTGAAGGAGTGAGAGGGGGTCCACAGGTGTGGATAGAGTTGGGCACGGGCAGGATGATTGGGACTCTGATGAGGAATTAGGAACGCCTGACCCAAGGGCATTGGCTGTGTGGAGTTCTGATTCAGATTAAGAAGTTGAGATACCTGCTCTTTGGGCGTGGATAGTTTGGACGCCCAGGGAGACCTGGATATATTGGGGTTGTTTGGCCATTATAAATTGCGTGTGGCAAGGTGTTGCTGGGCGCCATTGGGTTTCCTGTGTGTGTTACTGAAGACTGAACTGGGACTTTGCAACGGATGTAAATTTAATCTGGGTTATTCTGCAACGGAGGGCTGGAATTCTGTGGGTTTTCCTGGACTGCACTGTTATTGCTATTTTGTATTAGCTGCTGTTTGCCCTCGTTACTTTGGCTCTTTGTGCCATTTCGTGTTGTGACCTTCTTGGATGACTTCAACCTCTCGGACCTTGGACCGGAACTTGACTCGGCTTTGCTCTTCGCTCTCAATCCGTGGCTTGGCGTTTGCTTCTGCAGCAGCTTGGCGCTGCTGGTTTATCCTGACTTCGGACCGGCTTGACGACACTTTCCCGCTCTGCTCTTTTAACTCTTGGTTTGGTGTATGTTCCACCAGCGGTTGCTGTGAGCTCGCCAGCGTCTCACTGTTTCGCTGTCTTTGCTGCTCTCAGCTGGGAGTTCCCTAGCTCAGTTTGTGCGTTTGTTTGTTTTGAACTCCTTTTTGTACTTTTGAGTTTTGGGAAAGGTTTGTGGGCTTCAATACTGCTTGCTTAGTTCATGCCTCCGTTTTTCAGCCCATTGTGAACTTTTGGGTCAAGTTCTAGAACTTTAAGTTTAACCTGGATTATATCTCTGGCTAATCCGGATTATTTGCCAGTTCTTGTTTTTTGGTTTTTTTCCTGCTTGTTCTACTTAATAACACTGAAAGTTAAGTGTTTTAAGTCTTTTTAGTTTGTTGAGCTATTTTTTGGACTGTTGCTTTAATAAACTCTATTTTGCTCTCTAATTGGCATCTGACTTTTGACAATTCTCCATTTAAAAATATCAAAATTCTTTGTGCCTTTTCTAACTCTATTTTCTCATTGCTAATGTTTTTATATAGCTTTGTTTATCCTTTTCTAGCATATGTTTCATCTCTAATTCCTTATTCTAATCTTTTTTTCTTGTTTTCTTTAAATTTCGTTGTTTTTTAATAACATTCCTCTGGCTACTGCTTTCATTGTATCCCTTACCATCACAGTGTAGCAATTGATGATGATGATGATGATGATAAAACCTCATTTGTACCCTGCCACCATCTCTCCTAAGGGACTCGGGGCGGCTCACAGAAGCATTCCAAGTGCCCCGCATATAAACAACAATACACAAGTATAAATATAAAGACATAAGTAAAATCAACAGTACATATAAAATCCCACTAATAAAATTGTAAGAGTATGAAATTATAAAAATCCCTAAAATGCAGTAGAACCTGCGGAAGGCCAGCTAGCTGCCGTAACAGTCCAACTGCGGAGCAGTGCTTCATCAAGCTGAACATAGATTACTCAGGTCAATGGCCAGGGGTCTGAGCAGGTATCCCCGGCTTCACTAACTTTCATTAATTTTCCATATAAATTAATTTTCTTGGGAGAAGGAGAGCAAGAAAAAGGAAGAGGGAGGAAGAATAGAAGGAGGAGGAGAAGGAAGGAAGAAAAGAAGCAGGAGGAGGAAGAATACATGAAGGAGGAGAAGGATTAATTCTTATTTTAAAGGCTCAAATCCAATCAAAGGTTATTTCAGATCACTGTCCAACTACAATAGACATAGAAAAAAGAAGCAGCAGGAGGAGGAATAGAGGAAGGAGGAGAAGGAAGACAAGAAAAAAAGGAGTGGGACTAGGGGGGAAGAAGAAGGGCGAAAAGGTGGCCCCAGGTGTGGCTGCGGGTCAGAAGCGGAGAGGCATCCGTCCCTCCAAGGCCTGGCTTGGGGAGGCCAAGGTGTTGAACCCACAGAGGCCTGCCAGAAGCTGGGGCCCAAAGGGGCCCCCGAAGTGACCTGGGAATGCGTGGCTGGGCAGGAGAGGGTTCAAAGGCCTCCGCCTTTCCCCATAGAAACCCCTTTTCTTTCCTTCCTTCCCTCTCTGGCCGTGTTCCGTCTTCTCTCTCCTTCTCCGCCTTCTCTTCCTTTTGAGTTGAGCTGGGATCACGGTGGCAGCGAGGGCCAGGACCCTTCTTGAGGCAACGAGGCCTCATTTGAGGGAGGGCAAGCTCATGCCTCTCCACTGGTGGGTGCGCTGAGGGAGAAGGGCCTGGCTCCCCTCCCTGTCAGCCTCGACAGCGCCTCCTTCTCTTCGCTCAGGTGAGCGAGGACGGCAAGGAGGGGGCTGGCGAGGAGGGGGAGCCGGGCACTTTTCCCTCAGCATATCCGCCGGTGGTGAAGAATGGGGACCTCTTTGCCCTTCCTCAAGTAGGGTCTTGTAACCTCAGGGAGGTGCCCACCTTCATTCAGTCACAAGGACAAGGACTGCAAACGGTGAGGGCTGCCCATCAGCAACACCCGCCTCCCTCCTTCCCTCCCTCACCCGAGTATAAGCCAAGGGGGGCTTTTTCAACATTAAAAACATGCTGAAAAGGTCAGCTTCTGCTTGAATATACGGTATTTGTTTGCAGTTCTATCGTTAGTATTACAAACCTTCCTTCTACATCTGTCTTAACCATTTGAGAGTATGGGGAGATAGAATACCAGGCTATTTCTTTGGGAAGTTCCCTCTGAGGCCAGTTCTTCTCCCAGTCGTTTTTGTTTTCAGCTGTATAGAATCAAGGGATAACATTTCAGGCCATCTGGAGGCCCCTTGAAGTCTTCTTCCCAAAGGCATCCAGGGAAGACCTTTTCTCTCCATGGCCTCGAGTTTTCTTAGGATTTCCTTGAGCCTAGCTAGTTCTTCTTCTGTTGCTGAAAATCTTCCACTGGATGGAGGAAAAAGAGGAGTTGGCAGGAAGGAGACTTTGTGGCTGGAGCTGTGCCTGTCTTTGCATCTCATCATGGGCTCTACCGAGGGAACCATGTTTGGGTCTGACCCAGTGGCCCTCTAATATGGGGAAAGGGTTCAGTTCCTTCCGTGATTCCTTCCTTCTCTTATCCTGTCCTTCTGTGTTTCTTCCCTTCCATCTTTCCTTTCTTCTTTCCTTTTTCACTTTGTTTACCTTGAGCCAGAGGTATGCGGCTTCATGTCTAACCTTTTGCTTCTTCTTTCTTGACCAGGACATGAGAGTTCTCTGTTCCCATCCCTGCCGTGATGGGAAACGAACCAGCTTCTAGTAGATATTAAGGCATTTGGAAACCAAAGTGCAGTAAGGAAACCAGTCCTCTAGGAAAAAGGATTCCTCTCAAGGGGCTGATCCTGCAGAATTCCTACATTCACTTTGGATTATACAGTAGAACCATAGAGTCGGAAGAGACTGCATGAGGCACCCAGTCCAGGCCTCTGCCGTGCAGGAAAAGCGCAAAGTACCCCTGACAGATGAGCATCTAGCCTCTGTTTAAAAGATTCCAAAGGAGCTTTCACTACATTTTGAGGCAGAGAGTTCCACCGCTGAACAACTCTTACAGTCAGGAAGTTCTTCTTAATGTTCAGATGGAATCTACTTTCCTGTAATTTGAACCCACTGCTGTGAGTGATCAGAAAGGGAAAAACAAGAATCAAGTGTCCATTTTGGAATTAAATGTACATAGCACTATTGACATGGAGGAGAAAGCATATAAATGTATCGAATGTGGAAAGAGCTTTAGTCAGCATGGAAAGCTGAAGAGACATCAAAGGACTCACACTGGGGAGAAACCCTATAACTGCCTGGAGTGTGGACAGAACTTTGCTCATAGTTCAGGCCTACGTTCACATCAAAGGACTCACACTGGGGAGAAACCCTATAAATGCCTCGAATGTGGACAGAGCTTCTCTCATAATTCACATTTATATAGACATCAAAGGACTCACACTGGGGAGAAACCCTATAACTGCCTGGAGTGTGGACAGAGCTTTGCTCGTAGTTCAGGACTACGTTCACATCAAAGGACTCACACTGGGGAGAAACCCTATAAATGCCTCGAGTGTGGACAGAGCTTTGCTCGTAGTTCAGGACTACGTTCACATCAAAGGACTCACACTGGGGAGAAACCCTATAACTGCCTGGAGTGTGGACAGAGCTTTGCTCATAGTTCAGGACTACGTTCACATCAAAGGACTCACACTGGGGAGAAACCTTATAAATGCCTCGAGTGTGGACAGAGCTTCTCTCATAATTCACATTTATATAGACATCAAAGGACTCACACTGGGGAGAAACCCTATAACTGCCTGGAGTGTGGGCAGAGCTTTGCTGTTAGTTCAGGTCTGCGTTCACATCAAAGGACCCACACTGGGGAGAAACCTTACAAATGCCTGGAGTGTGGGCAGAGCTTTACTCTGAAGGGAAACTTACAAACACATCAAAGAACTCACACTGGGGAGAAACCCTATAAATGCCTGGAGTGTGGACAGAGCTTCGCTCGTAGTTCAGCACTACGTAGACATCAAAGGACTCACACTGGGGAGAAACCCTATAACTGCCTGGAGTGTGGCCAGAGCTTTGCTCGTAGTTCAGGACTAAGTTCACATCAAAAGACTCACACTGGGGAAAAACCATATAAATGCCTGGAGTGTGGACAGAGCTTTACTCAGGGGGGACATTTACGTTCACATGAAAGGACTCACACTGGGGAGAAACCCTAAAAATGCCTGGAGTGTGGACAGAGCTTTGCTTGTAGTTCAGGACTATGTTCACATCAAAGGACCCACACTGGGGAGAAACCCTTGAAATGCCTGGAGTGTGGACAGAGCTTTGCTCGTAGTTCAGGACTATGTTCCCATCAAAGGACCCACACTGGGGAGAAACCCTATAACTGCCTGGAGTGTGGACAGAGCTTCATTGATTGTTCAACTCTACGTTCACATCAAAGGACCCACACTGGGGAGAAACCCTATAAATGCTTGGAGTGTGGACAGAGCTTTGCTCGTAGTTCAGGACTACGTTCACATCAAAGGACCCACACTGGGGAGAAACCCTATAACTGCCTGGAGTGTGGACAGAGCTTCATTGATTGTTCAACTCTACGTTCACATCAAAGGACCCACACTGGGGAGAAACCCTATAAATGCTTGGAGTGTGGACAGAGCTTTGCTTGTAGTTCAGGACTACATTCACATCAAAGGACCCACACTGGGGAGAAACCCTTGAAATGCCTGGAGTGTGGACAGAGCTTTGCTCGTAGTTCAGGACTACGTTCACATCAAAGGACCCACACTGGGGAGAAACCCTATAACTGCCTGGAGTGTGGACAGAACTTTGCTCATAGTTCAGGCCTACGTTCACATCAAAGGACTCACACTGGGGAGAAACCCTATAAATGCCTCGAATGTGGACAGAGCTTCTCTCATAATTCACATTTATATAGACATCAAAGGACTCACACTGGGGAGAAACCCTATAACTGCCTGGAGTGTGGACAGAGCTTTGCTCGTAGTTCAGGACTACGTTCACATCAAAGGACTCACACTGGGGAGAAACCCTATAAATGCCTCGAGTGTGGACAGAGCTTTGCTCGTAGTTCAGGACTACGTTCACATCAAAGGACTCACACTGGGGAGAAACCCTATAACTGCCTGGAGTGTGGCCAGAGCTTTGCTCGTAGTTCAGGACTAAGTTCACATCAAAAGACTCACACTGGGGAAAAACCATATAAATGCCTGGAGTGTGGACAGAGCTTTACTCAGGGGGGACATTTACGTTCACATGAAAGGACTCACACTGGGGAGAAACCCTAAAAATGCCTGGAGTGTGGACAGAGCTTTGCTTGTAGTTCAGGACTATGTTCACATCAAAGGACCCACACTGGGGAGAAACCCTTGAAATGCCTGGAGTGTGGACAGAGCTTTGCTCGTAGTTCAGGACTACGTTCACATCAAAGGACCCACACTGGGGAGAAACCCTATAAATGCTTGGAGTGTGGACAGAGCTTTGCTCGTAGTTCAGGACTACGTTCACATCAAAGGACCCACACTGGGGAGAAACCCTATAACTGCCTGGAGTGTGGACAGAGCTTCATTGATTGTTCAACTCTACGTTCACATCAAAGGACCCACACTGGGGAGAAACCCTATAAATGCTTGGAGTGTGGACAGAGCTTTGCTTGTAGTTCAGGACTACATTCACATCAAAGGACCCACACTGGGGAGAAACCCTTGAAATGCCTGGAGTGTGGACAGAGCTTTGCTCGTAGTTCAGGACTACGTTCACATCAAAGGACTCACACTGGGGAGAAACCCTATAACTGCCTGGAGTGTGGACAGAGCTTTGCTCATAGTTCAGGACTACGTTCACATCAAAGGACTCACACTGGGGAGAAACCTTATAAATGCCTCGAGTGTGGACAGAGCTTCTCTCATAATTCACATTTATATAGACATCAAAGGACTCACACTGGGGAGAAACCCTATAACTGCATGGAGTGTGGGCAGAGCTTTGCTGTTAGTTCAGGTCTGCGTTCACATCAAAGGACCCACACTGGGGAGAAACCTTACAAATGCCTGGAGTGTGGGCAGAGCTTTACTCTGAAGGGAAACTTACAAACACATCAAAGAACTCACACTGGGGAGAAACCCTATAAATGCCTGGAGTGTGGACAGAGCTTCGCTCGTAGTTCAGCACTACGTAGACATCAAAGGACTCACACTGGGGAGAAACCCTATAACTGCCTGGAGTGTGGCCAGAGCTTTGCTCGTAGTTCAGGACTACGTTCACATCAAAAGACTCACACTGGGGAAAAACCATATAAATGCCTGGAGTGTGGACAGAGCTTTACTCAGGGGGGACATTTACGTTCACATGAAAGGACTCACACTGGGGAGAAACCCTAAAAATGCCTGGAGTGTGGACAGAGCTTTGCTTGTAGTTCAGGACTATGTTCACATCAAAGGACCCACACTGGGGAGAAACCCTTGAAATGCCTGGAGTGTGGACAGAGCTTTGCTCGTAGTTCAGGACTATGTTCCCATCAAAGGACCCACACTGGGGAGAAACCCTATAACTGCCTGGAGTGTGGACAGAGCTTCATTGATTGTTCAACTCTACGTTCACATCAAAGGACCCACACTGGGGAGAAACCCTATAAATGCTTGGAGTGTGGACAGAGCTTTGCTCGTAGTTCAGGACTACGTTCACATCAAAGGACCCACACTGGGGAGAAACCCTATAACTGCCTGGAGTGTGGACAGAGCTTCATTGATTGTTCAACTCTACGTTCACATCAAAGGACCCACACTGGGGAGAAACCCTATAAATGCTTGGAGTGTGGACAGAGCTTTGCTTGTAGTTCAGGACTACATTCACATCAAAGGACCCACACTGGGGAGAAACCCTTGAAATGCCTGGAGTGTGGACAGAGCTTTGCTCGTAGTTCAGGACTACGTTCACATCAAAGGACCCACACTGGGGAGAAACCCTATAACTGCTTGGAGTGTGGACAGAGCTTTGCTCGTAGTTCAGGACTACGTTCACATCAAAGGACCCACACTGGGGAGAAACCCTATAACTGCCTGGAGTGTGGACAGAGCTTCATTGATTGTTCAACTCTACGTTCACATCTGTGATGACTCATGGGCCATGTAGTCCCGTTCCCAGTACTATTGTGGCAGATGAAGAGGAAAACTTGGGTTTCCCACCGTTTCAGCCAGAATTGGAGCCCTTCCACCTGCAAGATGTTTGCCCACCAGAAGTCAGCCAAACAAGCCTTGAGCAGAAATCTCCCCCATTTTCTCGCCGGGATTATTATAATCGAGATAGAGGCGCTCGGGAGGCGACTCGCAGGAGCGCCAGGATAGCTGCCAGACAATTAGCTGATTAAGTCTGTTTCCCTTGGGAAACTTTAAGGAGTCATGCATCTGGACACAGTATGGGTTTCGTTTCTTGTTCCCCAGGGAAAGTGTTCCTTGGCGGGAAAACAAGATCCTATATAGGTGTTTGCCCGCAAAGAAATCCTTGCGGAGTCAATTCGTCACCTTGTGGAGTGAGATCGTGTGTGGACTACGCTACTCCAGTCCCTTGTCTCCAGGACCAAGTTCCAAGCCTTGTTTCACGGACCTTGTTCTAGCATCAAGCTTTCCTTGTTCCACGGACCTCGCCACGGACCCTGTTCTTGCTTATTGTCTTTTGTAGCCACGTATCAAGCCTTGTTGCCAAGAATCTAGTTTGCTTCCAGCCTTGTTGTCAAGCTTCATTGGACTAAAGGACCCTGTCATTTCCCCACACTTTGCCTGGCAAAGCGTGTGTTTCGGTTATTGGATTATAACTTTGGACTCTAATATCACATATTGGACATTGTTTTCCTGGACTATATTTGACCTTTCCTGAAAGGTCTACTTCTGAACTTTATTCTTCACCGGTTTTTATTGACTTTATATATTCTTTTAATAAAGATATTAGATAGATTCTGGTCTCCGTGCATGGTTATTGGTGCTCTGCAGCCTGGGTCCTGACAGTTTGACTCCGCCAACCTAAGCACCAATTAACCTAGACCAGAATGTCTACAGGAACCGGGACGGAAGCCCAACCACTCAGCTACACCATTTCCAAGGATGAATTAGACAGAATCCATGATACGCTCCATACGCAGGAGGGAGAAATACGGGGCTTGAAGGAGCGCGGAGCCCGTCTCCCTGCCCTAGCGCTACCAACCAAGTTTTCTGGAGAAGCTTCCAAGGTTCATGTTTTCCGTCGCCAATGCCAGGCGTACATGGAAGCCTGCCACACCGAGTTTCCCCAAGAAGGAGTCAAGGTGGCATGGATTTACAGCCTCCTAGAAGGGCCAGCGGCCAATTGGGCGACGGCGCTATTTGATGAAGCCTCCATGCACCTAAGTTCCGCGCAAAACTTCCTGAATCACCTTAAGGCGACTTGGGGGATCGAGGACAATCTAGAGGCGGCCGGCCATAAACTCCGGCGCCTTTTCCAAGGGGACAGGCCGTTGTCCCAGTACATAGCCGAGTTCCGAGTGCTGGCCCAAAACACCGGTTGGAACGATATAGCCCTCAGAGGACAGTTTCGTGAGGGTCTCAACATCGAGATGCAGGAAGAAATTTCCAAGGTGGATCCTCCAAACTCTCTTGAGAGACTTATTGACCAATGTTTACGAGCTGAAGTCATGCTTGCCAACAGAAAACAGTGGCTCCGAGGCCAGAGTGGAAGAGCAGGAGTAAAACCTCCCGCTCCCGCCAGCATTCAGCCACGTCCAGTGTGGAGACCCCCACCACCAGCCCCATACCCCAGAGGAAGCGAGGAGGAGCCGATGCAGTTGGGCAATGTGCGTCCCAGATTAGATGTTGCCGAGAAGGCCCGCCGTCAACGTCTAAACCTCTGTTGGTACTGCGGGAACGGGGGCCACTTTGCCAGAGAATGTCCAGCCAAAAGAAAGCCCGCCGCTCGCTTGGCGGCGGCGTCCTCCGCGGAGACAGAGACGGCCGAGGCGGCTGACGCAAAGCCGGCGGGGGAAGCCAGCGACCGGGCGTAGAGAGGCTCGCCAACCCGGTCAAAAACCCCACTCAAGAGCCGCAAACCGGGGTCCTATTCCTCCTAGTGGTCACCTTGTGGTCAGCGAAAAAAGGACCCGTCATGATCCATGCCATGATAGACTCAGGAGCAACAAACAATTTCATCGACAGGGAGTATGCCGACTCTCTGGGATTACAATATCACGATTTCAAGAACGCCCGGGTGGTGCAAGCCATAGATGGCCGTCCCCTAAAGACAGGTCCAGTAAGCCAATGGACTGAACCCACCAGAATGTGGATAAGGGAACGCATGGAAGAGATTTCCTTCTTTGTTACCGAGGTCCCTCACTTCCCTGTGATTTTGGGAATTCCATGGCTGACACTCCACGACCCCAACATCTCCTGGACCAACAGAGAACTGCAGTTTGCTTCTAAATATTGCCAAAACCATTGTCTTGTAGCCAAGGTCTGTCATGCCACAGACGCTGAACCCATCATCACCTTGCCCAAGAAATACTCAGACTTTTGGGATGTGTTCAATGAAAAGGAAGCCGAGAAACTACCCCCGCATAGACCCTAAGATTGTGCCATTGACTTGGTGGAGGGGGCCCCGATCCCACAAGGGCATCTCTACTCCCTGACTGAACCAGAGCAAGAAGCTCTCAGGGAGTTCATAGAATCAAACCTTCGCAAGGGGTTCATCAGACCCTCTCAATCCCCAGCCGCTTCCCCAGTGATGTTTGTGAAAAAGAAGTCAGGGGACCTACGCTTGGTTGTGGACTATAGAGCATTGAACAATATCACAAAGCGGAACCGCTATCCCCTGCCTTTGATCTTGGATCTATTAGACCGGCTTCGAGGGGCCAAGGTTTACACCAAGCTGGATCTTCGGGGGGCTTATAATCTAGTTCGCATCAGGGAGGGGGACGAGTGGAAAACCGCCTTCCAGACTAAATTCGGATTATTCGAGTCCCTAGTCATGAATTTCGGTTTATCCGGAGCTCCCGCAACGTTCCAGCACTTTGTCAATGACATTTTTCAGGATTATCTAGATCGGTTCTTGATCATATACCTGGACGATTTTTTGGTGTTTTCTAGATCACAATCAGAACATGAGAAACATGTCAGAATGGTGTTGCAACGATTGCGGGATCATGGACTATATGCCAAGTTGGAAAAATGCGCTTTTGATCTACAAGAGGTAGATTTCCTGGGATACCGTGTCTCGCCACTAGGGCTCTCCATGGACCCGGCAAAGGTTTCAGCAGTATTGGAATGGCGGGCGCCAACCAACAAGAAAGAGGTGCAGCGCTTCTTGGGGTTCGCGAACTACTACCGCAAGTTCATTCCAGACTTTGCCCGCTGGTCTGACCCAATCACCAGCTGCATCCGTGGAAAACAGCCTTTCCGCTGGACGGAGCAAGCAGAGAAAGGGTTCCAGCAACTAAAGAAGTTATTCACGTCCCAGCCAATTCTACAGCACCCTGATCCTAAAACCCCTTTTGTTGTGCAGGCTGGCGCCTCCGATGTGGCAATTGGGGCTGTACTCATGCAACCAGTGGGAGAACATCTTCATCCTTGTGCCTTTTACTCCCGTCAACTAACAGCCCCAGAGAGAAATTACACTATTTGGGAGAAGGAACTTTTGGCCATAAAGGCAGCCTTTGAAAATTGGAGACATTGGTTAGAAGGGGCCAAATTTCCCATTGAGGTCCATACTGACCATCGTAATTTGGAACACCTAAGAACTGCCCGCAAGTTAAATCAGAGGCAGCAGCGCTGGGCTTTGTTTTTTGAGCGCTTTGACTTCCAGATCCATTATGTAACCCCAGCTCAGACCAAGCAAACAGATGCTCTATCACGGAAACCAGAGTATGCTGTAGGACGCAGAGAGACCTTCGAATCCCAATTGCTGCAGCCCGAGAACTTTGCCACGCTCACAGTGGGAAACACCAAATCCACTGCAGTTGAACCAACTCCCTCTACTCCAGGACCCCTTTGTGCTCAAGAAATCCGAGCCAGTCAACAGGCGGATGCCTGGGCTCAGGACCAAATTCGCCAAGGACTACGTTTCCCTTTCTCACTTAAGGATGGGTTACTATGCTACAGAAATCATGTCTACATCCCTCCAGGATCAGGCAGAGAAAAGGTACTTCACCTATGTCATGACTGCAAGCCAGCAGGGCATTTTGGACTATTCAAAACCATGCATTTGATCCTACGAGATTTTTGGTGGCCCAAGATCCGCAAGGATGTAGAAAAATACGTCAATACCTGCCCGGTATGCCAGCGTTCCAAGACAAGAAGGGAGAAGCCCTCAGGGCTACTGCATCCCCTTCCTACTCCATCTCGTCCATGGGAGATAATTTCTGCGGATTTTATCACCGACCTACCACCCTCCCTTGGATATACCACGATCCTAGTGGTGGTGGACCTTTTCACCAAGTTGGCCCACTTCATTCCTTGTGATGGCCTTCCCACGGCCAAAGAGACTGCAGATTTATTCCTTCAGCATGTTTTCCAACTACATGGATTGCCCAAGAGTTTAGTCACTGACCGTGGATCTCAATTCACCTCTCGTTTCTGGAAGGCACTACAAAAACGATTGGGCATAGACTCTCGTTTATCCTCAGCTCATCATCCCCAAACAGATGGGCAAACGGAGCGCACCAATGCCACTTTGGAACAATACCTTCGCTGTTATGTAAACTATCAACAGGACAATTGGGCTTCCATATTACCTCTGTCAGAGTTTGCCTACAACAACGGTGTCCAGGCTTCAACCAAGGAAACCCC
This sequence comes from Anolis carolinensis, assembly GCF_035594765.1. Classification (NCBI taxonomy): domain Eukaryota; kingdom Metazoa; phylum Chordata; class Lepidosauria; order Squamata; family Anolidae; genus Anolis; species Anolis carolinensis. The sequence continues at coordinate 6,050,805 of NW_026943827.1, read as the reverse complement.
GTTCTTTGCGAACTACGGCTTCCATCCACGTTTCTTTCCTCCTGTCATTGAAACCTCAGAAGACCCTGCAGCAGAGGACTGGCTGCAGGAACTCACAGTGGTGCAACAACTATTGCTCCAGCAACTGGACCAAGCCAAGGAGGACTATAAACGCCACGCTGACAGCCATCGCCAGCCGGGCCCCGAAATCAAGGTAGGAGATCGGGTTCTGCTGTCCACTCGCTTTTTGCCCTCCCACCATCCCTGCCGGAAAATAGATGCCCGTTTCATTGGTCCCTACCCAGTGGTGGCGCAACTTAACCCCGTGACTTTCAAACTCCAACTTCCGCGCTCTATGCGCATTCATCCAGTGTTTCATCGCTCCCTGCTCCTTCCGGCGGATGGTGTGCGCCCTGATGCAGACCGGCCGGCCCCCACTCCTGTTTTGGTGGATGGGGAGGAGGAATTCGAGGTTCAGGACATTTTGGATTCTCGCTTCCACCGCCGCCGCCTTCAGTATCTCATTGACTGGGTGGGTTTTGGCCCCGAAGAACGCTCTTGGGAAGACGCTTCCACAGTCCATGCCCCCGATTTAGTCCGCCGCTTCCATCAGGCCTACCCTGCCCAGTCGCGGCCCCGCACCTCGGGAAGAGGGCCCATTTTGGAGAGGGGCCTTGAGGAGGGGGATAGTGTGATGACTCATGGGCCATGTAGTCCCGTTCCCAGTACTATTGTGGCAGATGAAGAGGAAAACTTGGGTTTCCCACCGTTTCAGCCAGAATTGGAGCCCTTCCACCTGCAAGATGTTTGCCCACCAGAAGTCAGCCAAACAAGCCTTGAGCAGAAATCTCCCCCATTTTCTCGCCGGGATTATTATAATCGAGATAGAGGCGCTCGGGAGGCGACTCGCAGGAGCGCCAGGATAGCTGCCAGACAATTAGCTGATTAAGTCTGTTTCCCTTGGGAAACTTTAAGGAGTCATGCATCTGGACACAGTATGGGTTTCGTTTCTTGTTCCCCAGGGAAAGTGTTCCTTGGCGGGAAAACAAGATCCTATATAGGTGTTTGCCCGCAAAGAAATCCTTGCGGAGTCAATTCGTCACCTTGTGGAGTGAGATCGTGTGTGGACTACGCTACTCCAGTCCCTTGTCTCCAGGACCAAGTTCCAAGCCTTGTTTCACGGACCTTGTTCTAGCATCAAGCTTTCCTTGTTCCACGGACCTCGCCACGGACCCTGTTCTTGCTTATTGTCTTTTGTAGCCACGTATCAAGCCTTGTTGCCAAGAATCTAGTTTGCTTCCAGCCTTGTTGTCAAGCTTCATTGGACTAAAGGACCCTGTCATTTCCCCACACTTTGCCTGGCAAAGTGTATGTTTCGGTTATTGGATTATAACTTTGGACTCTAATATCACATATTGGACATTGTTTTCCTGGACTATATTTGACCTTTCCTGAAAGGTCTACTTCTGAACTTTATTCTTCACCTGTTTTTATTGACTTTATATATTCTTTTAATAAAGATATTAGATAGATTCTGGTCTCCGTGCATGGTTATTGGTGCTCTGCAGCCTGGGTCCTGACAACATCAAAGGACCCACACTGGGGAGAAACCCTATAAATGCCTGAAGTGTGGACAGAGCTTTGCTCGTAGTTCAGGACTACGTTCACATCAAAAGACCCACACTGGGGAGAAATCCTATAACTGCCTGGAGTGTGGACAGAGCTTCATTGATTGTTCAACTCTACGTTCACATCAAAGGACTCACACTGGGGAGAAACCCTATAAATGCTTGGAGTGTGGACAGAGCTTCTCTCATAATTCACATCTACATAGACATCAAAGGACTCACACTGGGGAGAAACCATAGAAATGCATGGAGTGTGGACAGAGCTTTTCACGGAATAACATACATAGACATCATAGAATTCAACCTGGAGAGAATGGTGTTAATTGACCCGAGAGTGTCATTCTAACATGTACAAAAGCAACTCTTGCACATTTTGGAAATTCAAGCTCAAAGTTGGGACATTTCATCACATGTGGTGTATTGTAGAAAGATTGAACTAAAATATGTTCCATTCTGGAAGTAAACAAGGTTACATGAAACTAGAGTTTTATATGCTGAGAATGTTGGATGATCAATTAGAATGAAAGCATGGGTAGTTACTGCGAGATACTCAAGTAAGAATTGACTGTACACAGGGATAGAAGGAATGTTTTATTCCAAAGCAAAAACAATGGCTTATGAAGACCTGCAAATTAGCCACATCGAACTAACTGACAACATGCACAAATGTCAGTTGTAATAGGTATTAATTGGAAGAGTGTTATCAGAAATAGAAGTGTTGTTATATTATCTAAAGGGAGTAGAATAATGAAAGATAAAAATTAACAGATAGAATGAGGCTTTTAGGCACGTATCCCTGTCTGTTTGTTAGTTCAGTTGTGTGTCTATGTAGGTCACTGTTTTGCTAGTGTGTTAGTTTCTGATTTAGTTTTGTATCTTATGTAGTAGTTAGTTTCATGTTCAGTTGAAGCATTATAAATTATTTCTGCCTTCCTTGTATTGTTACTTTTAATTTTCAATGTTTTTATTTTCAAAAAATAGGGTGATTTATAAGGGTCAAAACGGCTGAAACTGGAGGGGTGGGTAGAAATGACTGACTTATCGATTTTCTGTATTTGAAAACAAATTGTAATGCTTAGAACCGCTATTACGAATTGTGATGCATGTTAACTATATAACTATATAAAATGGATTATAGTCATATAATTGACACTGAATCAGACATGTATACAATAAATTAGTCTTGATGTATCAAGGGTGTGTGTGTGTGTAAGGAACTGGAGTGTTTGTGTGGGTGTTTTGGGACTTCCAAAAAATGAAGGAATTACTGAGCGGCATTCCATGGACGCCGATATTAAAAAACAAGGGAGTTAAGGATGGATGGGAGTTTTTCAAAAGTGAAATACTCAAGGCGCAAATGCAAACAGTGCCAACAAAGAAGAAAAATAAGACAAGTGCAAAGAAGCCAGAATGGATGTCCAAAGAACTTCTAACTGAGCTAAAGCTCAAAAGTGACATGCACAAGAAGTGGAAAAGGGGAGAAATCACCAAAGAAGAATTCAAACGTATAGCCAACACCTGTAGGGAAAAGGTTCGCAAGGCTAAAGCGCAAAATGAGCTCAGGCTTGCCAGGGACAGAAAAAACAACAAAAAAGGCTTTTTTGCTTACGTTGGTAGAAAAAGGAAGAAAAAGGAGGCGATAGGGCCATTGCAAGGAGAAGATGGGGTGATGGCGACAGGGGACAGGGAAAAGGCAGAACTGCTCAATGCCTTCTTTGCCTCGGTCTTCTCAGAAAAAGAAAGCCATCTTCAACCTCAGCAACACGGAATGGACGAAGGATTGGGGGAAATCCAACCCCAAATAGGGAGACACGTTGTCCAGGAACACCTGGCCTCTCTAAACGAATTCAAGTCCCCAGGGCCAGATCAGCTACACCCAAGAGTACTGAAGGAACTAGCGGAAGTTATTTCAGAACCACTGGCGATCATATTTGAGAGTTCTTGGAGAACGGGAGAAGTCCCAGCAGATTGGAGGAGGGCGAATGTGGTCCCTATCTTCAAGAAAGGAAAAAAGAACGACCCAAACAATTACCGTCCGGTCAGCCTCACATCGATACCAGGCAAGATTCTGGAAAAGATCATTAAGGAAGTGGTCTGCGAACACTTAGAAACAAATGCGGTCATTGCTAATAGTCAACACGGATTTACCAAAAACAAGTCATGCCAGACTAATCTGATCTCTTTTTTCGATAGAGTTACGAGTTGGGTCGATACAGGGAATGCTGTGGATGTAGCATATCTAGATTTCAGTAAGGCCTTCGACAAAGTCCCCCACGACCTTCTGGCAAGGAAACTAGTAAAATGTGGGCTAGACAAAACTACGGTTAGGTGGATCTGTAATTGGCTAAGCGAACGAACCCAAAGGGTGCTCACCAACGCGTCGTCTTCATCATGGAAAGAAGTGACAAGTGGAGTGCCGCAGGGCTCCGTCCTGGGCCCGGTTCTGTTCAACATCTTTATTAACGACTTAGACAAAGGGTTAGAAGGTACGATCATCAAGTTTGCAGACGACACAAAACTGGGAGGGATAGCTAACACTCCAGAAGACAGGAGCAGAATTCAAAACGATCTTGACAGACTAGAGAGATGGGCCAAAACTAACAAAATGAAGTTCAACAGGGACAAATGCAAGATACTTCACTTCGGCAGAAAAAATGGAAATCAAAGATACAGAATGGGGGACGCCTGGCTTGACAGCAGTGTGTGCGAAAAAGACCTTGGAGTCCTCGTGGACAACAAGTTAAACATGAGCCAACAATGTGATGCGGCTGCCAAAAAAGCCAATGGGATTCTGGCCTGCATCAATAGGGGAATAGCGTCTAGATCCAGGGAAGTTATGCTCCCCCTCTATTCTGCCTTGGTCAGACCACACCTGGAATACTGTGTCCAATTTTGGGCACCACAGTTGAAGGGAGATGTTGACAAGCTGGAAAGCGTCCAGAGGAGGGCGACTAAAATGATTAAGGGTCTGGAGAACAAGCCCTATGAGGAGCAGCTTAAAGAGCTGGGCATGTTTAGCCTGCAGAAGAGAAGGCTGAGAGGAGACATGATAGCCATGTATAAATACGTGAAGGGAAGTCATAGGGAGGAGGGAGCAAGCTTGTTTTCTGCTGCCCTGCAGACTAGGACACGGAACAATGGCTTCAAACTACAGGAAAGGAGATTCCACTTGAACATCAGGAAGAACTTCCTCACTGTGAGAGCTGTTCGACAGTGGAACTCTCTCCCCGGGGCTGTGGTGGAGGCTCCTTCCTTGGAGGCTTTTAAGCAGAGGCTGGATGGCCATCTGTCGGGGGTGCTTTGAATGCGATTTCCTGCTTCTTAGCAGGGGGTTGGACTAGATGGCCCATGTGGTCTCTTCCAACTCTACTATTCTATGATTCTATGATTCTAGAAGAAACAGGCCTCAAAAGAAAATGGAGTCCACGCAGAGTCTGACATGGGATGGACTTGGCGGGTGAAGCAAGGAATCAGCAAGGCGTCTCTCACCTGGCAAGACGGAATGAGGGTCCAGGAAGGCCTATCCGAATAACCACGGGCAATGAAGTGTGCAGCTGGCACCCCATACGTCATGCAGCCTGAGACTGAGCATGTTTTGAAACCAGGCCGTAAGAACAGAAGGAACCGAAAGAAGGACGAAACTTTAGGCCAGGGGTCCTCAAACTTTTGAAGTGGGGGGCCGGTTCACGGTCCTTCAGACTATTGGGGGGGTGGACTATGAAGAAATAGTCCAAAATTAGGATTGTTGTTGTTGTGTGCCTTCAAGTCATTTCAGACCTAGGACAACCCCAAGTCTAAAGTTCAGGACAGGGGCCAGGTAAATGACCTTGGGGGCCGCATCTGGCCCACGGGCCTTCGTTTGGGGACCCCTGCTTTAGACTATCAAATGCAAGGGCCTCAAAGATCCAGCACGCTTTCCGGAACCGCCGAGACCACGTCTGTCGGGAGAACGTGATCACCTCTTCCGAGCAGGGCCTGTGCGTGAGAATATGGATGTGTGGGTCTGCGTGTGGGTGAGAGCTCTCTCGGGATGTGATTTTGATATGATTCTGATGTGAATGTCAATAAATGTTACAATGAAAGTGTTAAAACCAAATTTGGCCTCTGAGCCTCATTGATCCATCACGATTCCTTAAACACTCTGCATCCATCAAAAGAACAGGAACCCTTTCGGTTCATAACACTTGTATTATTATTATTATTCTGTTAATATGTTTATATTATTGTTATATTATTAAATTCTATTAATGTATTATATTATTTATTATAGGATTATTCTATATTTTTCTATTCTTTATTTTTCTATTCTATTTCCCTATTATTATACTATTCTGTTGTTGTTTCTTCATTCGGTCCCTTCCGGCTCTTGGTGACCTCCTGGACCAGCCCAGGCCAGAGCTCCCTGTCGGCCGAGGCCACCCGCACCTCCTTCAAGGTGGAGTCAGTTCCTTCAAGGATGCCATCCACTCATCTTGCCCTCGGTCGGCCCCTCTTCCTTTTATTTATTCATTTAATTAATTAACTTATACACCGCTCTTCCTCTTACATTTTCCCCATCATCATTCTCTTCTCCAAACTTTCCTGTCTAATCATAACATGGACCAGGGTTCTCCATTGCTGCCCCCAGTGGCACAGCCGGTTAAACCGCTGAGCTGCTTAACTTTCTGACTGAAAGGTCAGCGGTTCAAATCCAGGGAGCGGGGTGAGCTCCCGCTGTTAGCCTCAGCTCCTGCCAACCTAGCAGTTCGAAAACATGCCAATGTGAGTAGATCAATAAGTACCGCTCCGGCGGGAAAGTAACGGCGCTCCATGCGGCCATGCTGGCCACATGACCTTCGAGACGTCTATGGACAATGCCGGCTTTTCGGCTTAGAAATGGAGATGAGCACCAACCCCCTGAGTCGGACACGACTGGATGTAACGTCAGTGGAAGTCTTTACCTTTTACTTTATAAAATGTTTATTATATATTATTGTATTCCTTTTATGTGCTTGTGGACGTAAGCGTTTCTTGCGGTTTTTGGCTATTCCTGGGTTGTATTGCCTTGGAATCTGATTGAGGGATTTGAACTCCTGTTGGATGTTGCTTCTTGCTAAACCCTTTTGGGATATACTTCCTTTTTCCCCGTTCTGGAATTTTCCCAATCTTTTCGATATTTTACACTAAACTGCTTGCTTCTCCCTCTTCTGGGCTTTGGTGTGGGGCTGTGATCATTGGGGTTTCCAGGCCTGGGGGGCATCAATCTCCTGCCCCCTCTCACCGAAGGGAGTCGGAGCGGCTTGCAACAATATAAACAGTATAAACAAAGTCAATGAGGATAAATATAGAAACAATCTAAAGGTTAAGTAAACAACAACAAAGCAAAATACATAGAAAATGCAAACGAACCTTATTAAGTACGGACCAAGAGGTGTCATCCATAAATAAGATAAGATACAATAGAATAAGCAATACTTACCCAATGCTCCCATGAAAACATGTCTACAGATGGCACCAAATTCCAAAGCTCCGGATGAGCTCACCCAGCGGTTTCATGTCGATGTCCAATAACATGGGGGAAGGAATCGAGCCTTGCGGCACCCCACAAGCCAAAGGCCAAAGGTCCGAGCAGGTGTCCCCCAGCACCCCCATCGGGCGCCTCTCAGAGCCCCCTTTGTCCCTACAAAGCAAAGCCAAAGGGGTCATCAGCCCCCAAGAAAGCCATGTCATTGAGAGTGAACCCTACAAAACCCCACAACGCAATGACTAAGGGGCCGAGAAGGTGTCCCCCAAGTCCTGTTCCCGCCAGGCATCCCAGAAGGAGACCGTGGTCTACAGTATTGAAGGCCGCTGAGAGGTCCAAGAGAACCAAGAGGGACACCCTCCCCCCCCGCCGAGTTCCCTATGCTTCCCTCCCCACATGAGGAGTGAAAAAGACTCACCGGGATGTGCACCAAACCAGGCGACAAAAGCAACGGGCAAGGAGCAAGAACCAAAGAGAGAGAGATAGCGACTGCCTGCCATCCTTCCTGCTGTGAACAGGAAAGTGAGCTTCCTAAGGGAACGGCCTTCAGAGGGAGATGCTGCAGCGCATCACAAGGGTCTCCATGGCACCCCCTGCAGGCACGGAACAGCCATCCAGGGAGGGAGGGGGGAGGGAGAGCTCCACTGATGGACAGGACCAGAGGAGGGGCAGGACAGGAAAGCCATTATCACAATATATAATAATCATAATAATATAATATTACAAAAGGAATATAATAATATATAATATAATATTATAATAATTACTATATTATATCATAATTGTAATTTGACTTTGGTCAAAGCACAGGATCATATATTTTGGCAAAGGGTAGATTTGCGTGAAGCCCAAAAGAGTGGATCGACGACAAATCGGATAAGATAATGATAATATTGTATTATATTATATTATATTTATTTATTTATTTACAGCATTTATATTCCGCCCTTCTCACCCCGAAGGGGCCTCAGGGCGGATCACATTACACATATTAGGCAAACATTCAATGCCTTTTAACATAGAACAAAGACAAACAACAACATAGCTCCGAGCGGGCCTTGAACTTATGACCTCCTGGTCAGTGATTCATCGTAGTTAATTGCACTGGCTTGCTCTCCCGTCTGCGCCACAGCCCATATTATAATGATCATATCCTATCTGATTTGATGTCACTAATATAGTAATAATCATATATATGATAATATAATAATTGTAATATATTATAATGACATGATATATATTATAAAAGAATAATGCAATGTAATATAATATTTCATAATAATATATCACACTTTAACACTATAATAATAAATTAATAATAATATATAATACTCAAATATAACAATTCTATTATAATATAAAATATATTATATTGTAAAACAATAATGTAAGGCTGCAGAAGGAAAGGGGGGTTCACTGGGACCTCATGCCGTGGCCGTCAGTCACGAAGGAAGGAAGGAATTCTCATGTATTGCAATGGTTATATTATTGTATAATATAGTGTAGCGTTATAACTTTGAATCATTATAATATGATTATTATATTATAGTATTATTATATATTTTTATTATTATACTGTTATAATATATTATTATATTATTATCAAATAATATTATAATATTATTATTATATAACAATGTATTGTAACACTATAATAATAACCCGGCGTTGCTCAGGTGCTTTGACAAAGTCAGTGTTTCCATGGTCCCAAAGGCCTGAGGTTGTGGGCGACCTCCCCCTCCCTCCCTCCCTCCCTCCCCTCCGGCCAGGTCCACCCCAGAATCTCCCTCAGACGGAGCTTCTCCCCTTGGGCGCCTTGGCTGAGGAGCCTCCCGGGCGGGGCTCAAGGGCGAACTACAGCTCCCAGGAAGGCAGGCAGTCTCCCGCCCTGGCCCCTCCCCTCCCCTCCCCTCCGGCCTCCCTCCCTCCGCGGCCTCTCCTCGGCCAGGCCTGCCCAGCGGGGCCTCCTCCCTCTCGGCGTGGCCTCACAGGCCTCGCTCGGACCACGGAAGCCCTTCCTCGCCGCCCGTCAATCAAGGCCGGAGAGCAGGACGCAGCCAATGGGGTTCCTCCGGTGGGCGGGGCTTCCCGGGCTCAGCCAATGGGAGGGGGCGGGGGCGGGCTCCGGGGAAGGAGGAAGACGAGGAGGAAGATGGCGGCGTCTCGCCTCGCCTGAGGCCTGGTCTGTGTCTGTGAGGCGGGAAGGAAGAGGACGGAGAGAGAGAGGTCTGTGGGGAGAGGGAGGCTCGCTGGGGTGTCCGGGGGGGAGGCGGAGGGGCCCGGCTCGCTTCGGGATGTGAGGGAAGGGAGGCCGCGGGAGGGCGTGTGGGCGGAGGAGGGCGGGGGGGTGGGAGGACTACAACTCCCAGAATCCCCTCCTCCCAAGACGGGTCTCCACGGGACGCCTCTCGGGCTCGAAGGTCTGCTCCAGTGGTTTCCCTCCATCTGTTTATCCCGCTATGTTTACATTGTCCATCTGCTCTGTTGTTTATGGGATTTCAATACGTTGTCAGCCGCTTTGGGTCCCCTGAGAGAAAAGAGAGGGATGTAAATAGACATCTATTATTACTATTGTTGAACCAGGCCTGCGTGCACATCTGCCCGTGTGGGGCCTGTCTGCCAAGCCCGGTCCAGGCCTGCCCTCCTCCGGGTCCCCTCCTTCCTGGCTGCGGGTGGAGAACTGCCCCTCCCCGGACCCAGGCCCGTTCCCCTCACTCCCCGCAGGGTCTTCAGGCGGCGACGGGGCTTCTCTGGGCCAAGTCCGGTCCCAGTCCATGGTCAGTGGGGGTCCCGGGGTGGCTGGTGCAGGAGAACTCCCACTCCCATCGAGGCCCCCTTATTGATGCCCAGAGGGGAGGGGACGTGGGGAGGGGCCACATCCGAGGGAGAGCCTGAGGGGCCACATCCGCCCCCCTGGCCTTGCGTTGCCCGTGCCTGCCTGGGGGGGGGGGGGGGGAGCGGGGGTAAATCAAGGGAGAGGACCCGCCTTCTGCACAAGCCCTTGCCCTGCCCTCTCGAATCTGAACATGCCCACTTTTCCCGCTTACTGGTCGGTTGATGTCAGTTGATTATGTCCTTTTATGATGTTCTTACTTTTTCTGGTTTCGGTTCTCATTGTATTGTTCATTTGTTATATGTTTTTAATTGTGTTTTAATAATAATAAGAATAAGAATAACTTTATTTTTATACCCCACCTCCATCTCCCCGAAGGGACTTGGGGCAGCTTACGGGGGGCCAAGCCCAAGTGGTACAAACATTGTAATAAAACAGACTGATAAAACATAATAAAATCACATTAAAAATAAAACATGGCTTCATAAAAGACCTGAGGACGCTCATAAAAATGACCTGGAGGCCTTGTTTACGCAAGCTGCCCCGAGTCCCTTCAGGGAGAGAGATTCTGGTAGAATATAATAATAAAGATGTTGTTGTTGTTATTATTATTATTATTATTAAGGTAAAGCTTTTCCCCTGACATTAAGTCCAGTCATGTCTGACTCTGGGGGTTGGTGCTCATCTCCATTTCTAAGCCAAAGAGCTGGCGTTGTCCATAGACACCTCCAAGGTCATGTGGCTGGCATGGCTGCATGGAGCGCCGTTACCTTCCCGCCGGAGCGGTACTTATTGATCTACTCACATTGGCATGTTTTTGAACTGCTAGGTTGGCAGGAGCTGGAGCTAACAGCAGGCGCTCAAGCTGCTCCCAGGATTTGAACCTGGGACCTTTCAGTCTGGAAATTCAGCAGCTCGGTGCTTTAACACCGCCACCGGGGCAATATATTGTGTGTGTGTGTGTGTGTGTGTGTGTGTGTGTATATATATATATATATATATTGTATATATATTGACATCTATATATTGTACATACAATATATAGATGTCAATATCTATATTTTCCAATTCCCAATCACTTCCTTGTTCCTTCCTTCCTCCCTCCCTCCCCCCACCTCACTCCATTCTTCAGTGTGTTAAACCGCTGAGCTGCTGAACTTGCTGACTGAAAGGTTGGCAGGTTCGAATCTGGGGAGCGGAGTGAGCTCCCGCTGTTAGCCCCAGCTTCTTCCATCCTAGCAGTTCGAAACTATTTAGCTGCTGGTGGTTGCTTTATTTTATCACTTTTAAACTTATTTATTATGCAGTGCTTTTGACACGAAATAAATAAATAATAAACATGCAAATGTGAGTAGATCAATAGGTACTGCTTCTGCAGGAAGGTAACAGCACTCCATGCAGTCATGCCGGCCACATGACCTAGGAGGTGTCTACGGACAATGCCGGCTCTTTGGCTTAGAAATGGAGATGAGCCCCAACCCCCAGAGTCAGATACGACTGGCCTTAATGTCAGGGGAAACCTTGACCTTGACCTTGACCAGTCACTACCTGTTTATAGATGGACCATTGGTCTCCCCCATCTCTGTCCATCCCATGGAAGGCTTCTTTGGTCGATGCCCACAAAGGTCTTTTAGGTAGAGTTTCAACGCTGTCTGTGTTGTATTTCTTAGCAGGTGGCTCTTAAAATTAGAGTCAGTTAATGTTAATTCATAGATTAGGTATCCTTGCCATCCATATCTTAAATCATGTTCTTCTAATAATGTGAGTAATCTTTTATATGCTATCGTTATCCATTCTTTTATCCAAACTAGAACTGCAGCTTTGTTGTATACCTTAAATTTTGGTAGAGCCATTACACCCCCCCCCCCCGGCCCGGGGGTCTTTGGCATCTTGCAAGGATTTCATCTGCAGTCTTGGCTTTTCGCCTTCCCAAATGAATTTACTAATATCTTTGTTCCATTGTTCGAGGCAGGTATCATTCAATAATACTGTAAATGTTTGGAAAGGAAACATTTTAATTGTAGATATTCTTCCCAAAAAAAGAGTTCTAGCTGGGACCATCCTTTTTTTTCTTTTTGTATCCCATTCGCTACTTTTTCATAGTAGTTTTTATATAGGTCCACATTTTTCATGGACAAATATCAGACCCATCGTAAGTTGGGTTGACAGTGCTCTCTGGATGATGGTCAAGTACAAGGTGAGGAGCTCAATCCGACGTGGGCTTCGAACTCATGGCCTTTCTTTCGCTCAGCAGGGATCTCTTGCTTGTGGCTCTTAACCAGCTGCGCCACAACCGGCTCCCTCCCCCCTCCTCCCCGGACCCCCCTCGGGTGTCCTCTGGGCATCATGCCGGGAGGAGGGCGAGGCAGGCCGCAGCCGAGGGTGCTCAGAGGGCTCTCAGCCGCCTTCCTTCCACCTGCCTCCCTTGAGCCTCCCTCACGGCATACGGATGGGGAGGAGGGTGAGACGTGCAGTGGCTGGGAGCGCTCCAGGAGGTTCTCTCTCTGCTGCCACGTCCCTTCCTCCCTGTATTTTTGGCCTGAGGATGCGGCCGGCCACCCTGTCCTTATGCCAAGAGGACAGGGAACGTGAGGAGGGGGCCAGAGGGAAGCGCCCGGGGGCCACATCCACACCCCCTCCCCCCTGGGCCTTACTTTGCCCATGCCTGCCTTAGGGGGAGAAAAGCAGTCTATAAATGTAGTAAATCAATAAATATATACTCCGTTTTGCACCAGCCCTTGCCCTGCCTTCTCGAATCTGATCGTGCCCACTTTTTCTGCTTACTGGTTGGTTGATTATGTAGTTTTATGGTGTTTTTACCTTTTCTCGTTTCAGGTGTTTTAATTATATGTTTTTTTGTTATACGTTTTTTAATTGTGTTTTACCTTGGGATCCTTGTTTATGCTGGGCTTGGTCCCCATGTAAGCCCCCCGAGTCACTTCGGGGAGAGAGATGGTGGTGGGAAATATTATTATTATTATATTATGAAATTATTATTATTATTATTATGTACATCCAATATGTAGGTGTCAATATCTATATTTTCCAGTTCCCGATCACTTCCTTGTTCTTTCCTTCCCTCCTTCTCTCCCTTCCTTCCTCCATTCTTCCTTCCCTTCCTTCCTCCTCCCTTCTTATGTATTTATTTTTTTATTTGGGTATTTATTTCTCGTGTTAGAAGAGAACCGAGGGTACAGGTTGTAATGGATTTGCAAACATAGAGGTGTTTTTAGAAAAAAAACATTGCATTAATACTAAATGTATTTTGCCCAGTAGCTGGCCACTTGGAGTGCCTCTGATGTTGCTCTTAGATGGTCCTCCATTGTGCTCAGTAAGTGGTCTGTGGTTGGCTCTTCTCCACAGTCGCATGTTGCGGACTCCACTTTGTAGCCCCATTTCTTAAGGTTGGATCTGCATCTCTTGGTGCCATAGCGCAGCCTGTTCAGTGCCTTCCAAGTCGCCCAGTCTTCTGTGTGCCCAGGGGGGATTCTCTCATCCGGCTTCAGTCGCCGATTAAGGTTCTGAGTTTTAGCCTGCCACTTTTGGACTCTTGCTTGCTGAGGTGTCCCTGCGAGTATCTCTGTAGATTGTAGTAAGCTATTTCTTGATTTAAGGCATTGGTGTGGTGGCTGACACCCAAACAGGCTGCTACTTCCCGGTGGATGTCAGGTGGTGCGATGCCGGCTAAGCAATATAATTTCTCCAGTGGTGTGGGGCGTAGACATCCTGTGATAATGCGGCATGTCTTATTAAGAGCCACATCCACTGTATTAACATGATGAGATGTATTCCACACTGGGCATGCATATTCATTAGCAGAGTAGCCAAGCGCAAGGGCAGATGTCTTCACTGTGTCATGTTGTGATCCCCAGGTTGTGCCAGGCAGCTTTTGTACAATGTTATTTCTAGCACCCACTTTTTGCTTGATGTTTAAGCAGTGCTTCTTGTAAGTCAGAACATGGCCCAGGGTAACTCCCAAGTATTTGGGTGTGCTGCGATGCTCCAGTGGGATTCCTTCCCAGATATTCCTCAGAGCTCGAGATGTTTGTCTGTTCTTACGATGGAAAGGACACATCTGTATTTCTAGATGGATTAGGGATCAGCTGGCTTCCCTGTAATAGGCAGTATTTATTTATTTTGTGTCAAAAGCATTGCATAATAAATAAATTTAAAAGTGATAAAATAATGGAAATCACAAGCAGCCAAATAGTTTTAGACCAAAAGTGGGTGACAGTGCCTGCATTGTTGATAGCTTTAAACAACTCCTCTGTCCATGAGGCAGGGCATTGTGGGAAAGCAGACCTATGCGGAGTTGTTTGTTCTGCTCCACAGTCACACAAGGGGGAGGATTCCTCCAGGGAGTGCCACCTTGCCAGGTTGTCTTTAGATCTGCCCACTCCGCTTCTGAGTCTGTTCAGGGACTTCCAAGTTGCCCATTCTTGGTTTGGCCCTGGAGGAAGGAAGACCCTCGTGGGGGGCCATCCAGTTGGAATTGCCTGGTTTAGCTGCCCAGAGGGACACTCTTGCTGTTGCTGGAGGAACATCGAGAGGAGTGGTGGTTCTCATGAAGCCCTTCCTTGATTTGAGTCTGGTGGGAGGAGGCTGATAGCCATGCAGTGGGTGGCTTTCACAATGTTCGACCTTATTTCTCTCACCATTAGCAGCAACTTCCCATCGCACGTCAGGAGGGGCAATGCCAGCTAACTTGTAGAGTTTATCAACAGGTGTAGGTTTAAGGCATCCCGTGATGATTCTGCATGTTTCGTTCAGTGCTACGTCCACCTGCTTCGCATGGGCAGACTTGTGCCAGACAGGACAGGCGTACTCAGCAGTTGAGAAAGACAAGGCCAGGGCTGATGTTATTATTACTTGTGGGTCTGCACCCCATGCGCTGCCAGTCAGTTTCCACAGGATGTTGTTGTGTGCAGCTACTTTGTGCTTGGTGTTCATGCCGTGTTTCCTATATGTTAGTGTTCGGTCTAAGGTGACACCAAGGTATTTAGGATGGAAACAGTGTCCGAGCTCTTGGCCTTCCCAAGTAACTTTCAGTCTCCTGTTGGCTTCATGGTTACGTAGGTGGAAAGCACACACTTGTGTCTTGGAAGGGTTAGGCTTCAGGTGGTTCTCTTTGTAGTAGCTGGAGAGATCTTTCAAGGAAGTAGTGAGTTGGCTTTCAACTGTTTCAAAATCTTTCGTTTGTGTTGTTAAGGCCCAGGTCATCAGCACTCTTTGTGAGTGGTGGTAGTGGCTGATCATTCGTGAAGATGTTAAATAAGGTCGGTGCAAGAATGCTGCCTTGGGGCAAACCATTCTGTTGCCTCCTCCATCTACTTTTCTGGCCCTGAAACTCCGAGCTGGGGCAAGGGAAAGGCCTGTGCAATACAGCTGAGAGGGCAGGGCTGATGGCAAAGCAGATGATAAGTTAAGGCTGGAAGGGCCAATCAGATTAGTACAGTACAAATCCAGGACAGGGACAATAGTAAAGTGCAAGGGCCGAGAATTAAGTTATGGCTAGAGAGATCCAGTCATTTAGTGAACTGAATCAATCAAAGGCACATTGGAACTAACAAGATTTTAGGTCTTTACAAAAAGTGGGCAGGGTGGGCGCTAGTCACAGGAATGTGTGGGCTGGGCAGGAGAGGGTTCAAAGGGTTCAAAGGTCTTTCCGCATGGAAACCCCTTTTCTCTCCCTTCCTTCCTTCCTTCCTTCCTTCCTTCCTTCCTTCCTTCCTTCCTTCCTTCCTTCATAGAATCATAGAATAGTAGAGTTGGAAGAGACCACATGGGCCATCCAGTCCAACCCCCTGCTAAGAAGCAGGAAATCGCATTCAAAGCACCCCCGACAGATGGCCATCCAGCCTCTGCTTAAAAGCCTCCAAGGAAGGAGCCTCCACCACGGCCCCGGGGAGAGAGTTCCACTGTCGAACAGCTCTCACAGTGAGGAAGTTCTTCCTGATGTTCAGGTGGAATCTCCTTTCCTGTAGTTTGAAGCCATTGTTCCGTGTCCTAGTCTGCAGGGCAGCAGAAAACAAGCTTGCTCCCTCCTCCCTATGACTTCCCTTCACATATTTGTAGATGGCTATCATGTCTCCTCTCAGCCTTCTCTTCTGCAGGCTAAACATGCCCAGCTCTTTAAGCCGCTCCTCATAGGGCTTGTTCTCCAGACCCTTAATCATTTTAGTTGCCCTCCTCTGGACGCTTTCCAGCTTGTCAACATCTCCCTTGAACTGTGGTGCCCAAAATTGGACACCGTGGGATTCCAGGTGTGGTCTGACCAAGGCAGAATAGAAAGAGGGGGAGCAGGACTTCCCTGGATCTAGACGCTATTCCCCTATTGATGCAGGCCAGAATCCCATTGGCTTTTTTAGCAGCCGCATCACATTGTTGGCTCATGTTTAACTTGTTGTCCACGAGGACTCCAAGGTCTTTTTCGCACACACTGCTGTCAAGCCAGGCGTCCCCCATTCTGTATCTTTGATTTCCATTTTTTCTGCCGAAGTGAAGTATCTTGCATTTGTCCCTGTTGAACTTCATTTTGTTAGTTTTGGCCCATCTCTCTAGTCTGTCAAGATCGTTTTGAATTCTGCTCCTGTCTTCTGGAGTGTTAGCTATCCCTCCCAGTTTTGTGTCGTCTGCAAACTTGATGATCGTGCCTTCTAACCCTTCGTCTAAGTCGTTAATAAAGATGTTGAACAGAACCGGGCCCAGGACGGAGCCCTGCGGCACTCCACTTGTCACTTCTTTCCATGATGAAGACGACGCATTGGTGAGCACCCTTTGGGTTCGTTCGCTTAGCCAATTACAGATCCACCTAACCGTAGTTTTGTCTAGCCCACATTTTACTAGTTTCCTTGCCAGAAGGTCGTGGGGGACTTTGTTGAAGGCCTTACTGAAATCTAGATATGCTACATCCACAGCATTCCCTGTATCGACCCAACTCGTAACTCTATCGAAAAAAGAGATCAGATTAGTCTGGCATGACTTGTTTTTGGTAAATCCGTGTTGACTATTAGCAATGACCGCATTTGTTTCTAAGTGTTCGCAGACCACTTCCTTAATGATCTTTTCCAGAATTTTGCCTGGTATTGATGTGAGGCTGACCGGACGGTAATTGTTTGGGTCGTTCTTTTTTCCCTTCTTGAAGATAGGGACCACATTCGCCCTCCTCCAATCTGCTGGGACTTCTCCCGTTCTCCAAGAACTCTCGAAGATAATTGCCAGTGGTTCTGAAATAACTTCCGCTAGTTCCTTCAGTACTCTTGGGTGTAGCTGATCTGGCCCTGGGGACTTGAATTCGTTTAGAGAGGCCAAGTGTTCCTGGACAACTTGTTTCCCTATTTGGGGTTGGATTTCCCCCAATCCTTCGTCCATTCCGTGTTGCTGAGGTTGAAGATGGCTTTCTTTTTCTGAGAAGACCGAGGCAAAGAAGGCATTAAGTAGTTCTGCCTTTTCCCTGTCCCCTGTCGCCATCACCCCATCTTCTCCTTGCAGAGGCCCTATCGCCTCCTTTTTCTTCCTTTTTCTACCAACGTAAGCAAAAAAGCCTTTTTTGTTGTTTTTTATGTCCCTGGCAAGCCTGAGCTCATTTTCCGCTTTAGCCTTGCGAACCTTTTCCCTACAGGTGTTGGCTATACGTTTGAATTCTTCTTTGGTGATTTCTCCCCTTTTCCACTTCTTGTGCATGTCACTTTTGAGCTTTAGCTCAGTTAGAAGTTCTTTGGACATCCATTCTGGCTTCTTTGCACTTGTCTTATTTTTCTTCTTTGTTGGCACTGTTTGCATTTGCGCCTTGAGTATTTCACTTTTGAAAAACTCCCATCCATCCTTAACTCCCTTGTTTTTTAATGTCGGCGTCCATGGAATGCCGCTCAGTAATTCCTTCATTTTTTGGAAGTCAGCTCTCTTAAAGTCCAGAATGCGTGTTTGACTTGTCTTAGTTTCAGCATTCCTTTGTATTGCAAACTGCAGGAGCACATGGTCACTTGCCCCTAAGGATCCAACCACTTCAACTGTGTTGATCAGGTCTTCCACATTTGTTAAGATTAGATCAAGAGTTGCTGATCCCCTTGTTGCCTCTTCTACCTTCTGGACCTTAAAATTATCTGCAAGGCAAGTGAGGAATTTGTTGGACTTTGTACTCTTGGCTGAGTTTGTTTTCCAGCAGATATCGGGATAATTGAAATCGCCCATGACTACTATATCTCTTCTTTGTGCCTGTTTGGTCAGCTGTTGACAGAAGGCTTCATCAAGTCCTTCAGGACTCGGAGGTCTGTAGTAGACACCCATGACAAGATCTTTTTGAGTCCCGGTTCCCTTGATTCTTATCCAGATGCTTTCAAGCTGGTTTCCTGGATTACAGTCTTGCATTTCTTCCTTCCTTCCTTCCCTTCCTCTCAGGCTGCCCTGTTCCCTCCTCTCTCTTCTCCACCTCTTCCTCCTTCTCCTTTGGGCCGGGATCACAGGGGTGGGGAGGGCCAGAAGCTTCCTTGAGGCAACAAGGCTGCAGTTGAGGGAGGGCAAGCTCATGCTTCACCACTGGCAGATGCGCTGAGGGAGAAGCACCCGGCTCCTCCTCCTTGTCAGCCACAACATGGCTTTGAATTAGCCAGTTAGGAATGCAGGTCCTTGTTAGCTTGGAAGATTCATTTGGGAAATGTGGCCGGAGTGACCCTTTGAGATGCTGAGGAAGCAGAGTGGGGAGTCCCTGTGGCAGGGGAGATAATGACGTAATCAATAAAGAAATCCTTGTTCCTTTGAGCATTTAGCACAATGCTGGTAATTCACGGAAACCCATGATCCAGAATATGTTACACCCTTGAATGTGGGAAGGAGTTCTGCCTGCCTGCCTGCCTTCTGTTCCTTTAACCACGTTTGGGTCTGACCCAATGAAATGGGTGTGGCCCTCTAATATGGGGGAAAGGGTTCAGTTCCTTCCTTCCATGATTCCTTCCTTCTCTTATCCTGTCCTTCTGTGTTTCCTTCCTTCCACCTTTCCTTTCTTCTTTCCTTTTTGCTTTGTTTACCTTGAGCCAGAGGTATGCGGCTTCATGTCTAACCTTTTGCTTCTTCTTTCTTGACCAGGACATGAGACTTCTCTGGAGCCACCCCTGCCGTGATGGGAAACAAACCAGCTTCGAGTCGATATTAAGGCATTTGGAAACCAAAGTGCAGGCAGGAAACCAGTTCTCTAGGAAAAGGGATTCCTCTCAAGGGGCTGATCCTGCTGAATTCCTACATTCACTTTGGATTCTAGAGTAGAACCATAGAGTCGGAAGAGACTGCATGAGGAACCCAGTCCAGGCCTCTGCCGTGCAGGAAAAGCCAAAGTACCCCTGACAGATGAGCATCTGGCCTCTGTTTAAAGGATTCCAAAGGAGCCTCCACTACATTTTGAGGCAGAGAGTTCCACTGCTGAACAGCTCTTACAGTCAGGAAGTTCTTCTTAATGTTCAGATGGAATCTACTTTCCTGTAATTTGAACCCAGTGCTGTGAGTAATCAGAAAGGGAAAAACAAGAATCAAGTGTCCATATTGGAATTAAATGTACATAGCACATAACTCTGTTGACATGGAGGAGAAAGCATATAAATGTATTGCATGTGGAAAGAGCTTCTCTCATAATTCAAATCTACATAGACATCAAAGGACTCACACTGGGGAGAAACCCTATAACTGCCTGGAGTGTGGACAGAGCTTTCCTCAGAAGGCAAACTTACATACACATCAAAGGACTCACACTGGGGAGAAACCCTATAACTGCCTGGAGTGTGGACAGAGCTTCGCTCGTAGTTCAGGACTACGTTCACATCAAAGGACTCACACTGGGGAGAAACCCTATAAATGCCTGGAGTGTGGACAGAGCTTCGCTGATAGTTCAGCACTACGTAGACATCAAAGGACTCACACTGGGGAGAAATCCTATAACTGCCTGGAGTGTGGACAGAGCTTTTCTCATAGTACAGGACTACGTTCACATCAAAGGACTCACATTGGGGAGAAACCCTATAACTGCCTGGAGTGTGGACAGAGCTTCACTCGTAGTTCAGGACTACGTTCACATCAAAGGACTCACACTGGGGAGAAACCCTATAACTGCCTGGAGTGTGGACAGAGCTTCGCTCGTAGTTCAGGACTACGTTCACATCAAAGGACTCATGCTGGGGAGAAACCCTATAAATGCCTGGAGTGTGGACAGAGCTTCGCTCAAAGTGGAAACCTAAGTTCACATCAAAGGACTCACACTGGGGAGAAACCCTATAACTGCCTGGAGTGTGGACAGAGCTTCACTCGTAGTTCAGGACTACGTTCACATCAAAGGACTCACACTGGGGAGAAACCCTATAACTGCCTGGAGTGTGGACAGAGCTTCGCTCGTAGTTCAGGACTACGTTCACATCAAAGGACTCATGCTGGGGAGAAACCCTATAAATGCCTGGAGTGTGGACAGAGCTTCGCTGATAGTTCAGCACTACGTAGACATCAAAGGACTCACACTGGGGAGAAACCCTATAAATGCCTGGAGTGTGGACAGAGCTTCATTCAGAGTTCAAGCCTACGTTCCCATCAAAGGACCCACACTGGAGAGAAACCCTATAAATGTCTGGAGTGTGGACAGAGATTTACTCGGAGTGGAACTCTACGTAAACATCAAAGGACTCACACTGGGGAGGAACCGTAGAAATGCATGGAGTGTGGACAGAGCCTTTCACGGAATAACATTATACATAGACATCACATAGTACACTCTGGAGAGAATGGTGTTAATTGACACCAGAGTGTCGTTTTAAAATGTACAAAAGGAACTCTTGCAAATTTTGGAAATTCAACCTCATAGTTGGGACATTTCCTCACGTGGTGTATTGTAGAAAGATTGAACTAAAATATGTTCCATTCTGGAAGTAAGCAAGGTTAAATGAAACTAGAGTTTTATATGTTGAGAATGTTGGATGATCAATTAGAATGAAAACATGGGTTGTTACTGTGATATACTAAAGTGTGTGTGTGTATATATATATTATTCTACTCCCTTGAGATAATATAGTCATATATACGGACTATATACGGACTATATTATATATAATATAGTCCGTATAGTCTCTCTCATATATATATATATATATATATATATATATATATATATATATATATATATATAAAAAAGACTATACGGATAGATGGAAGGAATGTTTTAGTCCAAAGCAAAAAGAATGGCTCATGAAGACCTGCAAATTACACAAAACAAAAAAACTGAGAACAACGTGGGCAAATGTCAGTTGTTATATTTATTAATGGTAAGAGTGTTATCAGAAGTGTGGTTATATTATATTATCTAAAGGGAGTAGAATAATGAGAGATAAAAATTAACAGATAGAATGAGGCCTTTAGGCACAAATCCCTTTCTGTTTTCTAGTTCAGTTGTGTGTCTATGTAGGTAATTGTTTCATTAATGTGTGTGTTTCTGATTTAGTTTGTATCTCATGTAGTAGTTAGTTTCATGTAGTTGAAACATTATATATAATTTCTGCCTTTTTGTATTCTTGCTTTTAATCTGTTTTTTATTTTTTTATTTGCAAAAAAGAAGGGGATTTATAAGGGTCAAAATGGCTGAAACTGGAGGGGTGGGTAGACCTGGTTTTAGCCCAAAATGGGGTTTAATGTTTAATCTAGGGCGCCTTTGAAGATCATTTCCTTCTTCGGTGTTGGTGGCATGGGTTTGGATTCCATTGTCTTCCTTCAGACATTATTGTTCCTATTATGCTTTATACAACATGTATTCACTGCTTTGATCACCATCGATTCTTTTTCACTGCCTTGTCTATCCCGCAAACCCTTCCAGTGTGTTCTGTTGGTCATCAGGGTTGTGTGTGCTAAGTTTGGTCCACATCCGTCATTGGTGGGCTTCCGAATGCTCTCTGGATGCAGGGTGAACTACAACTCCCACGTTCTGTGTGCCAAGTTTGGTCGTCAGCTTCTTTTGTTCTGAACCCAAAGGGTTCCTGTTCTTTTGATGCCGAGTGTTCAGGGAAGAGTGAGGTCTGTGAGATCAATGAGGCTTTCAGAGACCACGTCTGGTTGCTTTGCTGGGAAATTGTACAAACATGTTCACACAAATGGGAAGGTTAGAAGATTTGGTTCATGCAGATTTTAAGTTAATAACCTTTAAAAATAGAAGATAAAATTTGGAAAGCACAGGATGGTGGAGCATCTGAGTTGGTTGAGCCTCAGTAACGGTGGAAGCCCAGTGATTTTATTTGATCTATCATGTCAGAAACTAATTGAGAGTACAGTTATAATGGATTTTAATAACACAACGTTTTTGTTTTTTCGTGTCAGGAGCAACCTGAGTTGCTTCTGGAGTGAGAGACTTGGCCGTCTGCAAGGACGTTGCCCAGGGGACGTTGCCCGGATGTTTTGACGTTTCACCATCCTTGTGGGAGGCTTCTCTCATTTCCCCGCATGGAGCTGGAGCTGATAGAGGGAGCTCATCCGCACTCTCCCCAGAAGCGACTCAAGTTGCTCCTGACACGAAAAAAATAAAATAACACAAAGTTAAAACTTGGCATGATACTAGATTTCCTTTGACTAGAAGGTGGCCGCTTGGAGTGCCTCTGGTGTCGCTGTGAGAAGGTCCCCTGTAACGGAAAGCCCTATTTTATTGGGGATTTTTGTCTATGTTATGTAATGTTGATTCAGTGGTCAAGGTGGGCAGGAGTTGGCTACTGCTGATTGGCTATGTGTCACCATGGTAACGTAGAAATGCAACTATTTCGAAGCTAGCACGAAAGGGGCGGAGCTAGCTGGATGAAAAAGGAGGGAATGTTTTAAAAAGAGTGAGTTAGTGAAGTTCTCTAGCCAGTGAGCTTGAAAGACGATGTCTGAAGTCAGTTAGGTTTAAGTTTCCAGTGAGATAGAGCTGAGGAAAAGGAATACTGTTGAGACAAAGTTCCAGTCAAGTGGTTGATGTTACAGAATGAAAGATATTATCTATATAATGTACAAATGAAACGGAAGAAGTAAACCTTTGCAACAAGTTACGCTTTTTGGACTAAAGAAACCATCAATAAATAATTCTTTGTTTGTAATAAAGACAGTGTTCCTGAGTGGTGAATTGCTCTACTTAGAGTCAGCGGAAGATTTGTCTCTCATCCTTCCCCTCCGTGTCACATCCTCTCATACACGCACAGCACAGACTCAAGGGTTTCTAGCTGGCAGTGGCTGGGATCCTGAAAGAAGGATGGCCCCCTGCCATAGTGGGATTTGAGAGATCCCATCTTGAAAAGGCGTGGGATATTAAGAGGAAGATTCCCTTGGCCTAAATGGAAAGAGCTGTGGGCAGGGTGTCCCACATTTAATGGTGGCAGTGGTTGGGATCTTGAAAGAGAGATTTCCCCCTGCCTGTTTGAGAAGCCACTCTTGTCCCTTTTTTGGAAGTGAGCCTTGCACCCCCCAATGTGCTTGTGGCTGCATTGTAGTAAGGGGTCTGTGGTTGGCTCTTCTCCACACTCGCATGTCGCGGACTCCACTTCCTAGCCCCATTTCTTAAGATCAGCTCTGGATCTCGTGGTGCCAGAACGAAATCTGTTCAGCGTCTTCCAAGTTGCCCAGGAGGGAGTCCCTCATCTGGTATCAGCCATGGACTGAGGTTATGGGTTCTGCCCTGCCACTTTTGGACTCTCGCTTGCTGAGGTGTTCCTGTGAGAATCTCTGTAGATTTTAGAAAGCTCTTTCTTGATTTAAAGTGTTGGCGTACTGACTGATATCCGAACAGAGGATGGGCCAGAGATGTCACTGCCTCGGTCCTTTCATTGCTGGCTGCTACTTCCCGACGGATGTCAGGTGGTGCTGTACCGGCTAAACAGTATAACTTCTCCAGTGATGTCGGAGTAGATATCCTGTGATAATGCGGCATGTCTCACCAAGGGCCACATCCCCTGTTTTAGTACGGTGAGATGTGTTCCACACTGGGCACGCGTATTCAGGAGCAGAGTAGCAGAGTGCAAGGGCCGAGGTCTTCACTGTGTCTCGTTGTGATCCCCAGGTTGTGTCAGTCAGCTTTCATATGATATTCTTTCCAGCACCACTTTTTGCTTGATATTCAAGCAGTGCTTCTTGTAAGTCAGGGCACGGTCTAGAGTGACTCCCATGTATGTTGATGTGCTTCGATGCTCCAGTGGGAGTTGGTGGAGACTCAGACATGGTGTAGGTCCAGTGAAGGTGGACACCCATCAATGGTGGAGGCTTTTAAACAGAGCAAGCCAGGCGATGGAGGAGGCCTCTGGATGGAGAAGGCTCTGAGATGGAGGAGGCCTCTAGGTGTTATAAGCTCTGAGATGGAGGAGGCCTCTAGGTGTTATAAGCTGAGCAGTGGAGGAGGCTCTGAGATGGAGGAGGCCACTAGATGTTATAAGCTTCGCAGTGGAGGAGGCTCTGAGATGGAGGAGGCCACTAGATGTTATAAGCTGAGCAGTGGAGGAGGCTCTGAGATGGAGGAGGCCACTAGATGTTATAAGCTGAGCAGTGGAGGAGGCTCTGAGATGGAGGAGGCCTCTAGATGTTATAAGCTGAGCAGTGGAGGAGGCTCTGAGATGGAGGAGGCCTCTAGATGTTATAAGCTGAGCAGTGGAGGAGGCTCTGAGATGGAGGAGGCCTCTAGATGTTATAAGCTGAGCAGTGGAGGAGGCTCTGAGATGGAGGAGGCCTCTAGATGTTATAAGCTGAGCAGTGGAGGAGGCTCTGAGATGGAGGAGGCCTCTAGATGTTATAAGCTGAGCAGTGGAGGAGGCTCTGAGATGGAGGAGGCCACTAAATGTTATAAGCTGAACAGTGGAGGAGGCTCTGAGATGGAGGAGGCCACTAAATGTTATAAGCTGAACAGTGGAGGAGGCTCTGAGATGTGTGGAATGATATTTTAAATTGTAAGTCACTCGGAGCACTCTGGTGGAGAGCGACTAATTAAGATATAAAGTGAAGTGAAGTGAAGAAGAGGGGGGGCATGACTTCTCTGGATCGAGGCACTAGGCTCCTACGGGTTTTGTTTATTTATTTACAGTATTTATATTACTCCATTCTTTTGAAGGGGCCCTAAGCCAGAAAATAGTAATCTTTTGCCTCGGTGGCTTTGCCTCTCCCTGTGAGCTGGTGCCTTTCTCCAGGAAGTTCCAAGGAGAGAAGAAAGCTCAGAGTAAACAAGTTAGGTCACTGGTATCACTTGTGCCAAGTGGGTGTGGAAGGTGAGGAAGACCCTCAGGCATTGGTCAATTTTAGATAAGCCAAGATATAGATTCTTTGTTAACTGCGCACATGTTGCGATGGCCATTTGCATGGTACGGACCCACTGAAGGGGGTGCCTACGGCTGTTTGCCTTCTCATCAGCCGTGATCACAATAAAAGGCTTGTTTTCTGGCTCTCTTGGGATTCTCTCCTTGACTTCCCCTCCGGGCCCGTCTCCAACGCTTTCCAACCCCGAAGGGGATTCGGGGCGGATCTCAATGCACACATTCACACGTGGCAAACATCCAATGCCATTACACATACAACACCTAGACCGGGGGTCCCCAAACCTTCCAAACAGAGGGCCAGTTCACGCCCCCTCAGACCGTTGGACGGCCGGACTATAGGTTTTAAAAAAACTATGAACAAATTCCTATGCACACTTCACATGTCTTATTTTGATGTAAAAAACAAAAACAAAATGGGAACAAATACAGCCTCAATGTTAATCATCATCATAATCATAATAAAATAATAAAGAGGGTTGGAAGAGACCCTTTGGGCCGTTTAGTCCAACCCCCTTTGGCCTTTGTGCACCAAAAGCACAAACAAAGCACCCTGACAGATGGCCACCCAGCCTCAATGTTGGTAATAATAATAATAGTTTTTGTGTGTGTCAGGAGCGACTTGAGAAACTGCAAGTCACTTCTGGTGTGAGAGAATTGGCTGTCTGCAAGGACATTGCCCAGGGGACATTTCACGGATGTTTTGATGTTTTTTCCATCCTTGTGGGAGGCTTCTCTCGTGTCCTCGCATGGAGCTGGAGCTGACCGAGAGAGCTCATCCGCACTCTCCCCGGATTGGATTCGAACCTGGCAGTCTTCAGGTCAGCAACCCAACCTTCAAGTCACAAGGCTTGAACCCACTGCACCACCAAGGGCTCCAAATAACAGCAACAACAACAACAATAGTAACACATCACACAGTCGTAGGCACTTGGGAAGTGTTCGACTTGTGATTTTGTGATTCAAAATCCAGCATATAGATCTCATTGGCTGTGTTATAGTGTGTCTTTGTGTCAATAATAATAATAATAACAACAACAAAGAAGGTTGGAAGAGACCACTTGTGCTATTTAGTCCAACCCCCTTCTGCCTTTGTGCACCAAAAGCACTAGCAAAGCACCCCTTAATAATGAATTAAATCATAATTAAAATGCCATTCTAAACAAGCCAAGCTTTGGAAGGCGGAGGAGGAGGGAGCGGCTGCCGCAGGGGCCGGATGAATGGCTTCGATGGGGCACAAGTGGCCCCCGGGCCGTAGTTTGGGGCTGGGACGGAGAAGCCCTATTGTCCCCGTCTGGCCATGAAGACCTCCTTTGGGAAACCACGAGCCCAGGAGAGCAGGACCCTGGTCGAAGCCAAGCCTCCCTCGGGACCGCGCCATGGCACCCAGGGAGCTCCGCTGTTAGGCTGAAGAACCACCTCACGGCCTGCCAAGGATCGCTCCAGAAAGAGACGGGCTGAGTAGAGGGTGGTTGTTCCTTTGCTCTGGCCATTGTCATTGGTCCCTTGAAACCCCAGAGTTGGAAATATTCCCTCTGAGACCCAAACACAACGTCTTCTCTGAGAAAGAACGTCTCTTGTGGACTCGCAACAACCCTCTGGCCTGGATTCTCCGCTCGGGCCACAGGGTCTCCTTCTTCGCCCACAGTCGTGAGTCTTCTTGTCCCCACGGAAGCCCATCCGTCTTCTTTCCTTCCTTCTCCCCCGAAGTCCTCACGGCCACACGCCTCCACCTCCACTGAGGTCGGGTGCAAACACCACGAAACGGGGAGGCCGGCAAGGTGGGGAGGAGCAGACCCTGGTGAGGCTGGAATGTCCCACGGCCTCTGCGTCTGGCTCTCTGCCGCCGGTCTCGTGGCACGGAAGGTTTGCCCTGTGTCGTGGCCTCGTGATCCGCCCAGAGAGTTGGGCAGAAGCTTTGGGGAGCTGGAGGTGCTCTTACTGCCTATTCCGGGGAAAACGGGGGCGAGAAGGGCGGGGTGGAAATACGGTCAGAACGTCAATCAACGAAAGAAGAAGGTGGCCTCAAAGAGTCAAGAGTCTTTCTTTCTCCCACCCGGGACGTTATTCCACAGGGAGAGAGAGATAGATAGATAGATATATCAACCCCACTTGTCTAGTTCCCAACAGACCTCTGGGGAAGCCTGCCACAGGTGTGGGCAAAACGTCAGGAGAGAGTGCTTCTGGACCAAGCCTGGAAAACTCACAGCAAGCCACCCATTCCGGCCATGAAACTCTTCATGATATGACAATATTGGGTATTAGAGTCTCACTGATCCAACACTCGCTTATCCAACGTTCTGGATTATCCAACGTTCTGGATTATTTTTGTAGTCAATGTTTTCAATACATCGTGATATTTTGGTGCTAAATTCATAAATACAGTAATTACAACATAGCATGACTGCGGATTGAACTACTTTTTCTGTCAAATTTGTTGTAAAACGTGATGTTTTGGGGCTTAATTTGTAAAATCATAACCTAATTTGATGTTTAATAAGCTTTTCCTTAATCTCTCCTTATTATCCAACATATTCGCCTGTCCAACGTTCAAGCCGGCCCGTTGACGTTGGATAAGTGAGACTCTCCTGTATCAAGCCCGCCGCTCGGGCTGAAGAGGCAGAGGGAGGGGGCGGGGCTCTGACGTCACCAGAGCTCTTGGCTGCCACGCAGCGGCCAGGCTGGGAAGGGCGCCCTCCGAACGGCCGGGAAGGAAAGGGCGGCCCGGGTTGGTCCTCTCTGTGCTGGGCGGGGCCTCAAGAGGCAAGGCCCCGCCCTCCCCTGCTCAGCCAATGAGGCCCCTCCCTTCCCCTGCCAGGCCAAGGCCCCGCCCCTCCCTCCCGTCTCTCAAAGGGAGAAGCCCCGCCCCCCGGAAGGGTGTCTGTGAGGAGGAACCCTCGCCACGCCCCGCCCACGCCCTGACGTCACTCCCTCCGACGGACAGGGGGCGGGGCCTCCGTCCTGCCCTCAGAAGCCGCCTTCCTTCTCGCCCGTCCTGGTCACCCGTCCATCAAGGCCGGAGCCAATAGGGGCCCGCTGGTAGGCGGGGCGTCACGGACTCGGCCAATGGGAGGGCGAGGGGTGGAGGAGGGGCGGGGCTTCTTCCTGGCTGGGCCTGCGCAGAGCCTCTCTCGCCGCCATTGTTTTCTGAGGCGTTTCCTCTGGAGCCGCGAAGGAGGAGAGAGAGAGAGAGAGAGAGAGAGAGAGAGAGAGAGGTTTGTGTTGATCTTGACATTCTGTCTGGATTGAGTGTCTCTGGGTCTCTCTGTGGGGAGGGGAGGGGGCGGGGCCTGCCTCCCTCCCGGAAGAAACGAGGCCTCAATGGCCGCCAAGGCCCCCCCTCCCCCTCCCCCTCCCTTTGGACTTGTTTGTTTATCTGTTTATTGTTTACTGCATTTCTATCCCGCCCTTCTCACCCCGAAGGGGACTCACAGCGGCTTAGAAATGATATGATATCAATTTAATGATATAATCATATTATACTATTGGATATTCATGTAATATTAATAATAATATTATGATGTAATACAATGTAATAATAATTATAATTCACTATTATCATTCTATATTTATGTTACATGCAATATTACTAATATTATTGCAATATAGTCGTATGACATAATATATTGTATGTATTTGTAAACCGCCCTGAGTTTCCTTCGGGGTGAGAAGAGCGGGATAGAAATGTCGCTAATAAATAAATAACCATGTACATACAGTATACTATAATATTAGCATAGCACAATAGCAGCATTATCTATCATTCTATTCTACTATACTGCAATATTATTTGCAATATTGCATGTAATATGTAATATACAATTATAATAGTGTAGTATTCTTACATTGCAGTACATTATAATATTATACGTATATACTATAATATATTATTAACATTGCACAATATCAGCATTATCTATTACTATATTGCACCATACCACAATACTGCAATATTAATAGCAATATTACATATAAATATAATGTACAATTATAATAGTGTAGTATTATTACATTGCAGTACATTATAATATTATACGTATATACTATAATACATTATTAGCATAGCACAATATCAGCATTATCTATTAATATATTGTACTATACTGCAATATTATTTGCAATATTACATGTAATATGTAATATACAATTATAATAGTGTAGTATTCTTACATTGTTGTACATTATAATATTATACGTATATACTATAATATATTATTAGCATAGCACAATATCAGCATTATCTATTACAATATTGTACTATACCATTATACTGCAATATGATTAGTAATCTTACATGTAATATATAAGATGTAATTGATATTATTATATTGTATTAAAGTATTAGAATTATATTGTATTACATTATATTATTATTTTATACTACAGTAGAGTCTCATCCAACATAAACAGGCCGACAGAACGTTGGATAAGCGAATATGTTGGATAATAAAGAGGGATTAAGCAAAATCCTATTAAACATCAAATTAGGTTATGATTTTACACATTAAGAAACAAAACATCATGTTATACAACAAATTTGACAGAAAAAGTAGTTCAATACGCAGTAATGTTATGTAGTAATTACTGTATTTACGAATTTATCACAATGTATTGAAAACATTGACTACAAAAATGCCTTGGATAATCCAGAACGTTGGATAAGTGAGTGTTGGATAGGTGAGAATCTACTGTATTAGCATAGCACAATATCAGCATTATCTATTACTATATTTTACTATACTGCAATATTATTTGCAATGTTACATGTAATATGTAATATACAATAGTGTAATATTATATTGTACTAGCTGTGCCCGGCCACGCGTTGCTGTGGCGAAGTCTGGTGGTCTGGGAAATAAAGTATTGAGGAATTGGTGGTAGTTAAGGTCAAGGGTAAACATTTCCCCCTGACTCTGGGGGTTGGTGCTCATCTCCATTTCTAAGCCGAAGAGCCGAAGAGCAGTACCTATTGATGCACTCACATTTGCATGTTTTTGAACTTCTGGATTGGCAGAAGCTGGGGCTAACAGTGGGGGCTCTCTCCGCTCCCCCAATTCAAACCTTTCGGTCCAGAAGTTCAGCAGCTCAGCGCTTTAACACGCTGCACCATCAGGGGATATTATTTCCTAAAAGTTGTGAATATACAATATTTCTGATTTTTTTTTGTCTGTTGGAGGCAAGTATGAATGCTGCAGTTAGGAAAAATGATTAGGATGTAATGGCCTTGCTGGATTATATGAGGCCCCTTCTTCACAGCTGTATAAAATGCACACTGAGGTGGATTATATAGTAGTGTGGAGTCAAGATAATCCAGTGCAAAGCAGATAACATAAAATTATAAATGGGTTATATAGCTGTGTGGAAGGGCCTTGAGTCTACACTGCCATATAATCCAATGCAAATTAGATAATCTGTGGAAGAGGCCTAAGTGAGGCCTAAGTCTGCCTGTCCCCTCGGCTGAGTCAGTTGCTAGGAGACCAAGTGGGCAGAGATTAGCCTTCTAACTGGCAGCAATTGGATAAAAATAATTATTCCTTTCCCTCTAATTAGGACTTTATTTTTCTTTTCTTTTTCTTGTATCAACCTAGAGGCGTGGATGATGGGTTGTGTTGTCAAATTTTGAGGTTGGGGGCCCTGTAGTTTTGTTGTTTTGTCGGTCGCCGTGATGCCAGACTAGCTGTGCCCGGCCACACGTTGCTGTGGTGTTGTCTGGTGGTGTTGGTGAGAAATTGTTGAGGTAGTGGTGGTATTGAATGTCTGTTGTATGGTTGTCTTTATGTTGAGTATGCATTTGGTTGTTTGTGTACTGTGAAAGTGGTGAGGATAGAGGTGGTCTATGTCCCTGTGTAGTATTGTATAGTATTTATACGTTGTGCATGTGTTGTGAATGCTTGTATTGTGTCCTGCTGCATAGTAGAAAGGGTTGGGCTGGATGGCCCTTAGGGGTCTCTCCAAATTCTTGTGCCTGTCCCCTGGGCTGAATAGGTTGCTAGGAGACCAAGTGGGTGGAACTTAGCCTTGTAACTGGCAGCAATTGGATAAAAACAATTATTCCTCTTCCTCTAATTAGGATTTTATTTTTCTTTTCTTTTTGTTGTATCAACCTAGAGGCGTGGATGATGGGTTGTGTTGTCAAATTTCGAGGTTGGGGGGCCTGTAGTTTTGTTGTTTTGTCCGCTGCCCTGATGCCATCACTCTTTTATATATATAGACTACATTATAATATACATATATACTATAATCTATTATTAACATAGCATAGTATCAGCATTATCCATCTATTACTATTTTGTACAAGGAGCCTTCGGTGGCCTAGTGGATTCGAATCCCAACCGGGGAGAGCGCGGATGAGCTCCCTCTATCAGCTCCAGCTCCATGCAGGGACATGAGAGAAGCTTCCCACAAGGATGGTAAAAATATCAAAACATCCGGGCAACGTCCCCTGGGCAACGCCCTTGCGGACGGAATATAATACTAGCTGTGCCCGGCCATGCGCTGTGGCGAAGTCTGGTGGTATGGGAAATAAAGTATTGAGGAATTGGTGGTAGTTAAGGTAAAGGGTAAAGGTTTTTCCCTGAGTCCAGTCGTGTCCGACTCTGGGGGTTGGTACTCATCTCCATTTCTAAGCTGAAGAGCCGGCGTTGTCCATAGACTCCTCCAAGGTCATGTGGGATGACTGCATGGAGCAGCGTTACCTTCCTGCCGGAGCAGTACCTATTGATGCACTCACATTTGCATGTTTTCGAACTTCTGGATTGGCAGAAGCTGGGGCTAACAATGGGGGCTCTCTCTGCGCCCCCAATTCAAACTTTCGGTCCAGAAGTGAGACTCTACTGTATATTGATAATCTTATATTATCTGCTTAGAACTGGATTATATGAGGCCCCTTCTACACAGCTGTATAAAATGCACACTGAAGTGGATTATATGGCAGTGTGGAGTCAAGATAATCCAGTGCAAAGCAGATAATATAAGATTATAACTGGGTTATATAGCTGTGTGGAAGGGCCTTGAGTCTACACTGCCATATAATCCAGTGCAAATTAGATAATCTGTGGAAGAGACCTAAATGAGGCCTAAATCTGCCTGTCCCCTAACTGAACCCTGGCTGTGCTTGGCTGAATTGGTTGCTAGGAGACGAAGTGGGCAGAGATTAGCCCTCTAAACTGGCAGCAATTGGATAAAAACCAATTATTGCTCTCCCTCTAATTAGGACTTTATTTTTCTTTCTTTTTTTGTTGTTGTATCTTACTGGAGCCGTGGATGATGGGTTGTGTTGTCAAATTTCGAGGTTGGGTGGCCTGTAGTTTTGTTGTGTTGTGGGTTGCCCTGATGCCATCACTCTTTTATATATATAGATTTATTTACACCTCTTTTATTTATCCCTTTTCAAACTCTAAAAGTAGCCAGAAAAGGCTTTTTAAAACTTCCCTTCCTCTCCCAAAAAACCCACCCCATTTTTGTTTCCTTGGGAATAAAAAGAAATACACACCTTCTGTTCCTCTCCTTTCCCTCCTTCCCTCCCTATTGACTCAAACATTCTTGCAATAATAGTAATAAAAATAATAAATCCTGCAAATTTGCAAGAGTCTCTCTTTTTCTTCCCCTTGCACCCATGCAATCTTTTTCTTCTTCCTGGCTTGCAAGAGGCTCTCACTCACTCTTCTTTCGCTTTTGAAAACATTCTCTTCTTGTCTCTCTCTCTCTTAAAAAATAAGATAACTCCAGCCTGGGAGGAGAAGCGGAGAAGGGAAGTTTTGGAAAAGAAAACATACTGTAGTCTCCAGGCTCCACTGCCTGGCTTGACCTTGACCCGATTATAAGCCGGGGGAGGCTCTTTCAGCTCATAAATAAGGGCTGAAAAACTTGGCTTATCTTCGGTATATATACGGTAATATTTTGTCTTCCATCCTTGTATGATTCTTACCTTCCTTGTCTTTAATGGATGTTATTATTTTCTTCCCTTTCTAACATGTGCTGCTTTGGCTAATAATTTGGAGTTTCTGTATTACTGTATTCAAAGTATTCTCTATTTAAAAATATCAAATCTTTTTGAGTCCTTTCTAACTCATGTTTTGCTAGCTGTTTTCTCGTTGCTAATGCTTTTATATAGAATAATCAGCTGCACTTTCATCATACAGTCCAAATCGCCTTGCCGGCTCCTAGCACTTTACCCCACTCTGGTTCCACTATTCATGTTTGCACAAGTCATCCCCTCCCACGTAATCCTCAACAGCCCCACTCCCCTGTCTAACTGATATGCTATGTGTTTTATCTTAAAGTTTTAAAATTGTTTGGTTCTTGCTATGTATTTATATTTTTTAACTCCTACTGTTTTTATGCATATGTCAACTGTTGATTTTAGGGCTTTGTCCCCACGTAAGCCGCCCCGAGTCCCCTTGGAGAGATGGAGGCCGGATATAAGAAATAAATTATTATTATTATTTGTAATCATCTTCCGTTTATAGCAGTAGCCAAGGCCTTGGCAGTTGAGCGATATCACCTTCATCTCATCCACCATTTCGCTTGCATTCTTTGTTGGTCCCTGTAAAGCATAACACCATATTGTGCCACACTCTGTCCCCCTAATGATGATGATGATGATGATGATGATGATGATGATGATGATGACCATTTTATTTTTGTATCCCGCCACCATCTCCCTGAAGGGACGCAGGACGGCTTACATGGGGACCAAACTCAATCAAAGTTCAAAATATAACACAATAAAAATACATATACCAACATCATAAAGAACATAATTAAATAGATAATTCATCCTAAAACCACCAGTATTTAGCTGAGTGTAATGGCCGTTTCCGAGCTGGGGCAAGGGAAAGGCCTTTGCAATACAGCTGCGAGGGCAGGGCTGAAGGCAGAGTGCGAGAGGCCGATGAGAAGTTAAGGCTGGAAGGGCCAGTCAAATGAACACAGTACAAACCCAGGACAGGGACAATAGTAAAGTGCAAGTCAAGAATGAAGTTCTGGCTAGAGGGATCCAGTCATTTAGTGAACGGAATTAATCAAAGGCACATTGGAACAGCCATGTTTTTAGGTCTTTATAAAAAGTGGGCAGGGTGTGCGCTAGACCCAGGAATGTGTGGGCTGGGCAGGAGAGGGTTCAAAGGCCTTTCCGCACGGAAACCCCTTTTCTCTTCCTTCCTCCCTTCCTTCCCTTCCCCTTCTCCTTCCTTCCTTCATTCCTTCCTTCTCAGGCTGCCAGGTTCCTCCTCTCTCTCCTCTGCCTCCTCCTCCTCTTCGGTCGGGTGTCGAGGGCCAGGAGCTTCCTTGAGGAAACAAGGCTGCAGTGGAGGGAGGGCAAGCTCATGCTTTTCTGCCGTGGATGCGCTGAGGAAGAAGTGCCCGGCTCCTCCTCCTTGTCAATCTCAGCGCATCCGCCGGTGGTGAAGCATGAGGACCTCTTTTTTTTTTTGTAATTAATTTTTATTGGTTTATAAGTGTAGATACAGCGAAAGCGAGGAAAACAAAATTGGTGGGGATATTGCAAAGAGGTGGGGGGGGGAAGTAGGTGAAGAGACATAAGGAGAAAAACAAGATAAAGGGAGATAGAGAAAAAAAACACATAAAAATATATAGAAAAAAAGAAATAATAATAATAATAATAATAATAATAATAATAATAATAATAATAATAAAAACTTCCCATTGTCCTCTTGAGGGTTTTTAGTTGGTTTTTAGTTCGTTTTTCTGTTCCAGTTGACTCTCTAGAAGTTTTCATCTTCATGCGTCAGACAAATTTATTGTAAATGTGTTTCCATTTTCTTGAATATAATCTCTGAAGCCTGTCCAGTCCGTCTTCTTTTTTCCGTCACTTAATTTCTGTGTTAAAATGTCCATTTTCCATTTCAAACCATGTTATCTTTGGATATTCTTGTTTAATTTCTTCATGTGTCTTTATTGCTAATTCATCATTGTCTTTTCTTTTTAATATTTGTTGGTATGTAAGCCAATTTTCAGAGCCCAATTCTCTTTTATGTTTCGCTTCTGTGGGGGATATCCAGAGTGGGGTTTTACTATACAGTCTCAATTTATACTTTTCCCAAATCTTGATTAGTGCTGCCCTGATGAAGTGATTTCCAAAGTTTTTCTCTGTCTTTCTTTTGTTATACCACACATAATCATGCCATCCCGAACGGAGATCATGTCCTTCTAATGATAACAATTTGGTGTTTTTTAGCGTCGTCCATTCCTTTACCCACACCAGATTGCAGGCTTCGTAGTATGATTTGAGGTCCGGGAGACCCAGTCCTCCTCTCTTCTTGTCGTCTGTTAATATTTTTAACTTTATTCTGGGTTTTTTGTTTTTCCATATAAATTTTGTTATATCGGTATTCCATTTTTTGAAGAGGTAATCGTTCCTTATTATAGGTAGTGTTTGAAAAAGGAAGAGTAATTTGGGAAGGATGGACATTTTTGTTATTGCTATGCGGCCTAATAGTGATATATTTTGGTATTTCCATTTTTCCATATCTTTCTTGATTTTACTCCACTGCTGCTCATAATTATTTTTTAATAATTTTGCATTACTTGATGTCACTGTCACTCCTAAATATTTTACTTTATTTTCTATTTTTAACCCTGATATTTGCTGTATGTGTTCCTTCCCCTTTCCGTCTATATTTTTAGTTAATATCTTAGTTTTTTGTTTGTTCATTGTGAAACCTGCTAATTTTCCAAATTCCTCTATAGTATCTAGCCAACAGTTAATATTTTTCTTTGGGTTTTCAATAATACAGACTACATCATCTGCATAGGTTCTCATTTTGTAATTTTGACTCCTGATTCTTAACCCTTCCAAATTTTTGTCTTCATTTACTTTCCTCACTAATGTTTCCATGATTAGAATGAATAGAAGTGGCGATAAAGGGCATCCTTGCCGTGTGCCTCTATTGATCTGAATACTTTTCCTGTTTTCTTGACCGTTAATTATTAGTGTTGCTACTTGCTTCGAACATATAGCTTCAACCGCATTTTTAAATTTAAATCCAATGTCCAATTCTTTCAGCAATAATTTTAAGTAGTCCCAATTGACCTTGTCGAAAGCTTTCTCTGCGTCAATGAATAATAATGCCATCTGTTTTTCGTTGTGCTTTTCATAATATTCAATTGTGTCAATTAGAATTCTAATATTGTCTTTTATTTGTCTGTTGGGCAGAAAACCTACTTGCTCTTCCGAAATCCACTTTCTCATAAAGTTTTTTAATCTCTCTGCCATAATTGTCGTAAAGATTTTGTAATCGTGGTTTAATAAGGAAATAGGTCGGAGACTTCCGGGTGAGCGCAATGGCGACGGACGTGGGCTCCTAGGGCTCTGGGAACCCAACTCGAGACCGGCGTCTATCGGGGGCTCCAACCCCCGGTCCTGCCATGGATCGAAGCGACAGAGATTGGCGAAGCCAAGGTCTACTCCCGACGACCCCAAAGATCTGCCGTTCCTCAAGAACGGCGGCTCGAGGGGGTCCGGGATCCCTGGCCAGCAAGACGCGGTTCGAGAAGCAGGAATTTTTCCAGCACAAGCCGATCGCCGCGCTCACTTCAACAACAACACAGAGAATACACAGAGAAATCGGGCGCAGGGGGGACCCGTAAAAGCGTAAGTAAGCGCTGTTGGGTCGCTAACTTCCTCATTAGTTCGGGAGGTGAAAGTAGGAAAAAATAATTAAAAATAAGAAGAACAACAACGACAGATTGAATGTGAGTTGGCTGAATGGTTATAAATAGTAAGCTTGTCTATCCGATCAAGCTGAGAGACAAAAAAAAAAAAAAGCGGACTAAGAAAGGACAGAACTAGCGATCATTTCCCTCTTTCTCTGTACACGGGCAGCAATTTAAAACCAGGGAAACCAAAAGAGAAAAGTCAACCTTCGGCCATTAGTTTTGCATGGGCTCCGATATTAAGGCAGCGAATAAGAGATAACAGCGCAAAGACTGACCTTGAAAGAAAGATTAGTGGTGTTGTGTCTTCAGTTTTCAACTCCCACGCGCCCGGCAAGTGGTGGAGAGAAGTCCCCACCCCGAGCCGGAAGCGAGGGAACGCTAACGAGGGAACGCCGGAAGCGAGTCGCCCCTGCACCAGGAAGCGAGGGAACGCTAACGAGGGAAACACACACCATAGAGCGGCGGCATAGAAACCATCCCTTGGAAGGCTGTCTTGTAGCGCGCCTCGCAGAGGTAAAATAAACAAAATAAGCTGCCAATTAGGTCAACAGTAAACACCACCTGGAGCCTTTAATCGTGATGTCTGGGCGATTGGGCGGTGCTCTATGTTAATGCCCAACCACTAAAAGCAGAAACCACAAACAACATAAAGCCCAGATACCAACAGAATTAAGAAGGGGACAGTTAGACAAGACCTCAAAGAGAAGAGATACGGAAGGCATATCCCCCCGGGCCCATTAAGTAGACCAAGAAGCATCCAACCGAAACAATACAATCCAAATAGAACCCATACTCAATATTCAATATAAATTAAACGGAGACCAGAATGGCAACATTCCGTGGAAAATGGGATAAAGATATAAAGGAAGCTAAGTCAACACCTAGGAGGAATTCCTTACCAGAGGAAGTCAACTGGAAAGATCTCCTTCGGGAAATCCAATCCATATCAAACAAACAAGACTTACTTCAAAAGGAAATACACGAGATAGCCCGGAAACAGGATACGCAACACAAGATATTACAAGAGGACATGGCGGATCTCAAAAAAGAAATTAAACAAGAAGTGAATATGATAAAAACGGAAGTTGTAAAAAACATCCAAGAAATCTCGGGACTAAAACTCCAGAATGATAAAATGGAGAAAACACAACTAAAAATGCAAAGGAAATTAGAGACACTAGAAGCTAAGAACAGCAGGATAGAGAAGATACAGGATAAATTAGAACAAAACACTACAGATTTCCAACTAAGACTCAGGAACATACAAGAAGAACCAAAAGAAAATATTAAACAAATTTCAGCTCAGATAATAGCCAAAATTTTAAATTGTACAGAACAGGATGCATCCGAACAAATAGATACAGCCCACAGGATATACACAAATTATGCAAAAAAAAACAAAGTAGCTAGAGACACGATTGTCCATTTTGTAAAAAAAAGCACAAGAGAAGAGGTCTTCCGAGGCTCCAAACGTCAACCAACGATATATAAAGAAAGTAAAATCATGGTATACAAAGAATTCCCGCAATCCACATTAAACAGCAGAAGGAAATATCTGTTCCTAACAGATGAACTGAAACGACTTCAAATTAAATTTAGATGGGAAAGACAAGAAGGATTGATGCTAACATATAAAGAGGAGAGAGTCTGGATAAAAAGCGAGGAGAAAGCTGATGAATTCTACAGGAAATTAAAAAAGGATATACTACAACAAACCAAACAGCAACCACCGAGCCTGGAAAAGAACCCAAGGCAGGCAAAGAAAAGAAGACAAGACTCTCCCAAAGAGATACAGACAGCCCTGTTCAATGAAGATACTGAAGATAATCCAGAGGAAGATGTGGAGGAGGAAGAAGAAGGCGCAGTGAGTGATATATATTTTGATGACTAATTTACCAGGTGCAATAAGAATCTTTACAAACAATGTAAACGGTTTAAATTCAAAAATTAAAAAAAAAAGATTATTTAATAATCTAAGGAAAAATAACTATGACATTATAGCGCTACAGGAGACACACATAGCCGCTAAAAATGCCAATTTTCTAATAAATAATAGCTTAGGGAAAGCCTTCCACTCCCTAGACAAAAAAAAAAAACGGGGAGTAACTCTATATATAGCAGAAAAACTCAACCCGGTGGAAGAATTCAGGGACCATGAGGGTAGGACCATCGCAGTTAAAATATTAATGGGTAAAGAATCTATATTGATATGTAACATCTACATGCCAAACGGCCCAAAACAGAATTTTGTTAAACAATTAAGAATTAAGATTAATGAGGCAGAATTCGATCACCTATTGATAATGGGCGATTTTAACGGGGTTATTGACTCCAAAATAGATAAATCATCACATAAGACCAATAAAAAAAATATTAAAAGCTCTCTTCCGAGAAACCTATTTCAACTCATGAGTGAATTTGATTTATGGGACATTTGGAGATTAAAGAATCCCAACCAAAGAGACTATACATATTACTCGAGCAGACACCAGGTATGGACCAGAATCGACATGATCTGGACCTCCAAAAGTCTAGCACCTAAGATTGAAGAAATGAAAATACAGGCAAGGGATCTCTCGGACCATTGTCCTATAACGATGTCAATAAATAAGAAAGACTATAGAATAAATTGGAGATTAGACAATAATTTGATTAAACAGAAGAAAGATATCGAAAACTTAAAGCGATTAACTAAAGAATATTTCCAGTTAAATGACAATGCAAATGTCGCCCCACAAATTGTGTGGGACGCATATAAGGCGGTGGCAAGAGGTTTCTTTATACAACAAAAAGCAAGGAAAAACAAAATGAAAAGCCAAAAATTACGATCACTCCAAGAAGAATTAGAGAAACTCGAGCATAGACTAAAAACAAACCCTAAGGAAACTAATATACTCGTAAAAATAAAACGATTACAAAAAGAAAGGACCAATATACAATTAGAAACCATAGCCAATCAATTAAAATGGACGAGACAAAACTCATTTGAAAATGCAAACAAACCGGGGAAATGGCTTGCCAGACTAATTAGGAAAAAAAAAAACAAACAACAAATTATTAAAATCAGTGCAACGGAAAAGGAGGTGTTTACAGACGATGAAATTAAAGCAGAATTCCTGAATTACTATAAAAATTTATATAAAAAAGAAATAGTTAACCCAGAAGAGATAACAAGTTACATATGCAGACAAAAATTACAAAAAATATCTGATACCCAAAGATTAATCCTGAATAAAGAAATTACCGAAGAAGAAATCAAAAAAGCCATCCAGGATTTAAAATCA
The DNA here is from genome assembly GCF_035594765.1 of Anolis carolinensis. NCBI lineage: Eukaryota > Metazoa > Chordata > Lepidosauria > Squamata > Anolidae > Anolis > Anolis carolinensis. Next base: position 6,010,624 of record NW_026943827.1, on the reverse strand, counting down.
GGCAAATCACCAGGCCCAGATGGCTTTACAGCCGAGTTCTATAAAATTGAACAAATAGAAGTAACCCATTATTTAAAGAAAATCATGAATATAGCATTAAAGGAAGGCAAAATCCCTGACTCATGGAAACAAGCTGAAATAATTCTAATCCATAAAGACGGAACAGATTCGAGTAATGTAAGGAACTATCGGCCCATATCACTATTAAATAGCGATTACAAAATCTATACAAAAATCCTTGCTGAAAGATTTACAATTTTTTTAAAAGACTGGATCTCAGAAGACCAAGCAGGCTTCCTACCCAACCGTAGTACTAAAGATAATATTAGAATTATTCTAGACACTATAGAATATTATGACCAAAACCACCAAAAGGAAGTGGGATTTCTATCACTAGATGCGGAGAAAGCCTTTGATAACGTTAATTGGGAATTTTTCAAATTTTTATTTGCAGAGTTAGACATGGGAGTTTTTTTTCAAAACGGGATAAATGCAATTTACTCTAATCAATTTGCAAAAATTAAAGTCAATAACGTGTACACTGAAAATTTTGTAATACAAAAAGGAACAAGGCAAGGCTGTCCGCTCTCTCCCCTAATTTTCATATTTACGCTAGAAATTTTGATGAGAGCAATAAAAGAGGATAAAAACTTAATAGGCACCAAAATTGGAAATCAAGAGCTAAAACTACGCGCCTTTGCCGACGACGTTATATGCATATTAGAGAATCCTAATGAGACTATTAAGGACTGGCTAAGAAAGATAGAGGAATTCGGCGTATTAGCGGGCTTCAAAATAAATACTAATAAGACAACAATACTTACAAAAAATATGACAAAAAAGAGACAACATGAACTAAAAGAGATCGCGGGATTAGAAATCGTCAATAAAATTAAATATTTGGGCATTTGGATTACAAATAGAAATAACCAACTTTTAGAAATAAACTATAGGACAAAATGGCAAGAGATAAAAAGAGATATAGAGGGCTGGAAGTATCTGAAGATATCACTCATGGGAAGAATAGCTATTATTAAAATGAATATTCTGCCCAAATTGCTATATTTGTTTCGTAATATTCCCATTATTAGAGGGAAAAAACTATTTGCTGAATGGAACAGAGAAATAAATAAATTCATCTGGCAAAACAAAAAGCCTAGAATTAAATTCTCCACCATGATCACACCCAAAGAAAGAGGAGGCTTCGATGTACCTAGTCTACAATTATACCATGATGCCTGTGCACTAGAATGGACAATAGATTGGGTTAAATTAGAAAAAATTAAACTACTAACAATAGAAGGATTCAACCTGCGCTGGGGCTGGCATGGATATCTATGGCAAGAAAAAGAAAAAGTCGATAAACAATTTGGAAATCATTTTGTAAGATCAGCCCTAATTGGAATCTGGAAAAAATATAAGAGATATCTATATGAAAAAACCCCCCTCTGGTTTGCTCCCTTAGAAGCCACACAGCGGAGACTACTAGGGTGGCAAAAATGGCCCACGTATAGAGAAGTCATTAAAATAGGTAACATGCCGGGAATCGCACCCCCCTTAAAGGACATAGAGGAAATTAAAAAACAGTACAAGAACATTACATGGCTCCAATTCTATCAATTAAAAGAGTGTTATAAAAGAGATAAGGAAATTGGCTTCAACACAAACACAAACTTCTGGGATACCGTACTTAAAAGAGAAAAAAAAATTATAACATTAATCTATAATAAAATATTAGAATGGAATACGGAAATGAATATAATTAAAGATTCGATGCTAAACTGGTCAAGGAATATTGGAAAACCGATAATGATGGACGAATGGGAAACTATTTGGAACAAGAATATGAAATTATGTTACTGAATTAAAGGAGAACTGGCTAAAAACCATACATAGGTGGTATATAACACCCAAAAAATTAGGTCTTATGTATAAAGACAGCGGTAAGAACTGCTGGCATTGTGGAAAACAAGTGGGCTCATATTTCCACATGTGGTGGGGATGTAAGATAATTAAAAAATTTTGGTTAGTAATCCATAAAGAATGTAAAAGAATTTTCAAAACTAATTTTGAATGTAAACCCGAATACTTCCTTCTAGGTCTATACAATTTCCAAATAGAGAAAATTGACAACCCAGAAATAGGGAAAGATAATAAACAAAAACTATTTATCTACGCTATTACTGCAGCTAGAATAGTTCTAGCCAGAAACTGGAAAGAAGGGAAAAATCTCAGCAAAGGAGAATGGATGGAAAAATTATTGGACATCAGAAACATGGACAGACTGACCTTTCTTCTCAAAAAATCTACGGGACAACCAATGAAGGAAACAAACTGGACATTACTAGACAACTACCTACATGAGACTACGTTTTGATGTGAAATATGGACTGGAAGTTAGACGATTGGAAGTCTCCCTCTAATCCCCCCCCATCCATACCTCTCTCTACCTCTCAATCTTCCCCCCCCCCAGCTGAGCCCTCCCCTCTTCCTTTCTACCACCTCCACCCTTACTCCAGCCCCCCTTCCTATCTTTCCCCATGCCCTCCTATTATGGAAACTTCGTTTTCCCCACCCCCCCTTCCATCTATCCTTGCATTCTTCCCCCCCCCCTTTTTTTTATACCGATGTTAATTACCAAACTCAATAAAAATTATATTTAAAAAAAAAAAAAGGAAATAGGTCGATAATTTTTTATTTCTGTCGGTTCAGTATTCTCTTTATGTATTAGGGATATATTGGCTTTTTGCCAGGATATGGGGATTTCTTTGTTGTCTAGAATGTTGTTGAGTATATCTTTCAACAATGGGCCTAGTTCTTCTTTGAAAATCTTATAGAAAATGGCAGTGAATCCATCTGGCCCTGGTGCTTTATTATTTTTGAGTTTACGGATTGCTATATCAATTTCGCCAGTTATAGAAGTTTATAAATTGATCGGCGATTTTGTTTTCCTCCAAGTACGTAATTCCATCTTTCTGTATTTTGATGATGTGTTGTCTTTGTTTTTTGTCCTTTATTTTTTTGACCAGCCATTTCCCAATCTTATTCGCGTTCTGAAAATGGTTTTGCTTAATATACTTCAGCTGTTTCTCTATTTTGTCTGTTTGTAATATTTGTAGCTGTTTTTAAAGCATTTCTAGTTCCATAACTACTTTCTTATTTGTTGGTTCTTTTTTAAGTAGCTCCTCTTTTATATTGATATTTTCTATGAATTCCTTTATTTCTTTGTTTCTGTTTTTGTTCTTAATTGAATTTTGTTGGATAAGATATCCTCTCATTACAGCTTTCATTGCCTCCCATTGGGTATTTTTAGAGGTCTCGTTACCTTTATTTAAATCTAAATATTCCTTTAGTAACTTTCTATTTAATTCTATATCTTTCTCCTTTTTCGGTAGGTTCTCATTTAATCTCCATCTATAGGAGCTGTTTCTTCCTTTTATTGTAAGTTCTAGGGCACAATGGTCTGATAGAATTCTGGGTAGTATTTTAATTTTCTTTGTCCTGACTGCTAACGCATTTGTCAACCAAGCCATATCTATACGAGACCAAGACTCATGTCTTCCAGAATAGAAGGTATAATCTTTCTGTTTTTCATTTTGATGTCTCCAGATGTCGATTAGATTTAGATTCTTCATATGTTGTAAGAATTGTTTAGGTAGTTGACCGGAGTTGGTTTTCCCCTTATTTTGCTTGCCATTACTACTTGATTTGTCATTGGTCGCATCAACTACACCATTAAAATCTCCTAAAATTATTAACTCGTCGAATTCTTGTTGTACTATATTATTATTCAGATCTTTTATAAATTTCAACTTTGGACCATTTGGACAATAAATATTGCAAACCAGTATTTTTTGATTTTTTATTTCTATAACAACCCCTATATACCTCCCTTCATTGTCCTTAAATACTTGATTTGCGTGAATCCACTCCTTTATATATAGTACCACTCCCCGTTTTTTTTTCATTCGCAGTTGCATAAAAAGCCTTCCCTAATCTTTCTTGTATCAGATGTTTTGTGTGTTTATTGTTCACGTGCGTCTCCTGTAAAGCTGTTATGTCATAGTTTTTTTGTATCAGGTGATTGAAGACTCTTCTCTTATTTGGGGAATTGATCCCGTTAATGTTGTTTGAGAAGATCTTTAGGTCTCTATTCATGTGAGTTGTCTTGCATCTCCCATTGAAGCACCTCTTGTGACGTCAGTAATTGATAGTTCTCTGGTGAAAATTGTCTCAGTTTCTTGAGTTCTCTTTCTCTCTCGTCGTTTCGTTCATCGTCCGGGCCATCTTCATCTTCATCTGTTTCTCTTTCATCAGGTTTCCTTCCTTGCTTGTCCCTTTGTTTCCCTTTTGCTTGTATGTTGTAATCTTTCGGTGTATATAATTGTGCTTTCTCTTTCATATGCGTCTCATAAAAGGCTCTAGCCTTTTCTTCTGTATTAAGCCAGTATCTTATGTCATTAAATGTCACTGTGATCCCCTCTGTTTTTTCCCATCTGAATTTAATCCTTCGTTTAGACCAGGGGTCCCCAAACTAAGGCCCGGGGGCCAGATGCGGCCCTCCGAGGTCATTTACCTGGCCCCCGCCCTCAGTTTTATAATATAATATATTGTATATACATATAATATTGATAATAATATTATAATGTAGTACAATATAACATTAATTATAATACCATATAATAATATTAATTATATATTCTATATTACATATAATATTACTAATAATATTACAGTATAGTGGTATAGTTCAATATAGTAATATATAATGCTAATATTGTGCTATGCTAATAATATAATATATTGTTTGTGCATATAATTTGTAAGCCACTCTGAGTCCCCTTTGGGGTAAGAAGGGAGTGATACAAATGTAGTAAATAAATGCAGTAAATAAATAAATAATAAATAAATAAATTTTAGACTTAGGCTTGCCCAAAGTCTGAAATGACTTGAAGGCACACAACAACAACAACAACAACAACAACAACAACAACAACAACCCTAATTAACTTGACTATCTCATTGGCCAGAAGCAGGACTACACTTCCCATTGAAATCCTGATAAATGTATGTTGGTTAAAATTGTTTTTATTTTTAAATATTGTATTGTTCTTTCATTGTTCTTGTTGTTGTTGTTGTTGTTGTTGTTTTTGCACTACAAATAAGACATGTGCAGTGTGCATCGGAATTTGTTTGTTTTTTTTTTTTCAAATGATAATCCGGCCCCTCAACAGTCTGAAGGATTGTGGACCGGCCCTCGGCTTAAAAAGTTTGAGGACCCCTGTTTTAGACAGTTCTTCCGTCAAAAAGGCATATTTTCTACGTCTAGCCAAACTTTGTTGCGACACCTCTTTCATTATGATCACCCTTTTGTCTTTGTAGAATATCGATCTCTTGGCATTTTCTTTTAAAATTTCGTCTCTTATACGTTTTCTGCTGAAAGTAATTATTGCATCTCTTGTAGTTTTGTTTCTTTTGGAGTATCCTGTTGTGATCCGATATACTCTATCCAGGTCTTGGTCTATTTCGTTTGCGCTGGTGTTCATCAGTTCAGCTAACAATTCTATTATTATTTTTTTCAGATCTTCTTTTGCCGTTTCTTCGAGGTGTCTAATTCTTAGTTGGTACTCTAATTCTCTATTTTCCATCATTTCTGCTTGTAGTTGAGATTTCTGATTCAAATTCTCCAGTTTCTCCACCTTGTACTCTAACTTACTTTGCGATTTAATCATATTTTGATTATCTCTCTTCACCTTCTCCAAGTCTTCCTTCAATGTTTTCATTTCTTCTTTTAACTCTTGTTTGAAACTTTGAATTTCTTCGTGTAAAGCTTGGAACTGGGTGTCCTGTCTTAATGCAATTTTTTGCATTTCCAGTAATATTTCTTTGAACCCTATCTCCTCCGGAAGTGAGTCTCTCTTGGCTTGTAGTCTTGGGCCTTGTACGGCCTTTCCCTTAGTATTGTACATTATTGTTTAGTAGTTGTCTTTGGTGATCTTTTATCAGGAATTTTGTCAACCCCTTATCAGTCTTTTGTTCACCTATCCGTTGGTGGAAGCTAGACGGGGGGGGGGGGGGGGTGTTTTTAGTAGCGTCAGTCAAAGAATTCGATTTTATTATTATGATTGGCCCCACCAAAAGGAACCAAACCTTGGAAATTAAGTCAGGTCGGTCTTTGGATGAATTTGATTTATTTTATTACTTTAATTAATTTAGTTGTACTATAGTTGCTGTTGGTATTTAGCAGTTTGTGCTTTGTAATTTGATAAACAGATTGATTAATCTTTAATTGATTTGTGTTGTGTTGATTCAATTTAGAATTCTAGCTTTTTGATTTAGTTGTGATTTAGTGATTAGTTCATTGCTGTGGTTATTTGATATTTATTTTCTTTATCTTCTTTATTTTCCTTATATCCTTCACTGTGCTTCCCCTATGCCAACTGTTTATTCCAAACTTCGCTTTTTGTCTTTATTTCTCTCCTTTCCCCCCCCCCCCCCTTGTATAGCTCTGTCTTCCTTCTGTAAGTCTGCCTATCACTTTAGCGTTCTTACGTCGCTCAGCCTCCTCTCTCTCTCTCTCTTCTACTCCCCTCTCCTTCTTCTCTTCTCTGGCTCCACCTCCTGCTGAACCTCTTTGTTGCTTCTCCACTCGTCCCTCCTCCCTTCCTGAGTTCTCTTTCCCGTCCTCCTCTCCTTCCAGCTTCTTCCGTCTTTGTGGCTTCCTGTCTCTCTGGCCTCTGCTCTCGCTAGCACAGTTGTTTATAAAGACAAGTCTTGTAGACTCAACAACAAATCCTCAAGGTCGCAGTAATGGCGACTCTGTCTTCTCACACAGACCAGTTGTCGGCTTTGTGTGTTGGACGGCTCTCCTGCTCTCCCTTCCCTTTCCACACTTCTCGCCTCCTCCTCTTCCCCCTCACCTCCGTCCGTTGCTCTTTCTCACCTGTCGTTTGATGCTTTTTTCCCCCCGTCTTTTGATCTGGCGCACGCCCGTTCCTCTCTTATCCGGGTAGAAGTTAACTGGCTTCCTCCCCTCAGAGGTAAATGTATTCCTTTTTTGTCGTTTCGTTCTGTTTAGCAGTTCTCGTAATGTTGGTGCTGGTGGCAGATGGAACTTTAGGGAGACTTTCGTCCCCTGTGCCTTTCGGTTTGAGCTGCCCCTCTTTGCACGCCGCTGCCGGGCGTTTTGGGGACGTCTCCTTGAGGGAGGCGCCCCTCCTGACGCCGTCGGCCGGTCGCGCTGTGAGGGTAGAGCCCCCTGGGCCTCGATCCACCGCAAGGGAGGGGGGTCACCACCACCCCTAGATCCAAACCAGGCTGTCCCCTTGGAGCTCCAAGGAGACACGTTGTCCACCACGTTGCCACCAACCGGAAGTCAAGCATGAGGACCTCTTCGCCCTCACTCAAGTGCAGCCTTGTTACCTCAGGGAGGCACCTGCTTTCGTTCAGTCACAAGGACAAGGACTGCAAACGGTGACAGCTGCCTCTCAGCAACACCCGCCTCCCTCCTTCCCTCCCTCACCCGAGTATAAGCCAGGGGGGGCTTTTTCAGCATTAAAAACATGCTGAAAAGCCGGCTTATACTTGAGTAATTGTTTGTAGTTCCATCGCTACCATTAGAAACCTTCCTTCTATATCTGTCTTAACCATGTGAGGGTGCCAGAGTTTGGGGAGATAGAATACCAGGCCCTTTCTTTTGGAAGTTCCCACGGAAGCCAATTCTTCTCCCAGTCGTTTTTGTTTTCAGCCTTACAGAATCAAGGGATAACCTTTCAGGCCCGTGACGGTTCTTCCCAAAGGCATCCAAGGAAGACCTTTTCTCTCCATGGCCTCCAGTTTTCTTTGGATTTCCCCTGGATGGAGGAAAAAGAAGGAAAGGGGGAAGTGGGCAAAGGTGAAGGGAGTCGGCAGGAAGGAGGCTTTGTGGCTGGAGCGGTGCCTGTCTTTGCATCTCATCATGGGCTCTACAGAGGGAATGCATGACTGCCTGAATGGAACTTAGTTCAGCATGGACTCAATTTGTGAACGTGGTTGTGAATTAGCCAGTTGGGAAGGCAGGTCCTTCTTAGTTTGGAAGATTCATTTGGGAAATGTGGCCGGAGTAACCCTTTGAGATGCCGAGGAAGCAGAGTGGGGAGTCCCTGTGGCAGGGGAGATAAGGACACAATCGATAAAGAAATCCTTGTTTCTTTCAGCATTTAGCACAATGCTGGTAATTTACGGAAACCCATGATCCAGAATATGTTACACCCTTGAATGCTGGGAGGAGTTCTGCCAGCCAGCCTGCCTTGTGTTCCTTTAACCACGTTTGGGTTGACCCAATGAAATGGGTGTGGCCCTCCAATATGGGAAAAGGGTCCAGTTCCCTCCTTCAGTGATTCCTTCCTTCCATCTTTCCTTTCTTCTTTCCTTTTTCACTTTGTTTACCTTGAGCCAGAGCTTCATGTCTAACCTTTTGTGTCTTCTTTCTTGACCAGGACATGAGAGTTCTCTGGAGCCACCCCTGCCGTGATGGGAAACGAACCAGCTTCTAGTCGATATTAAGGCATTTGGAAACCAAAGTGCAGTAAGGAAACCAGTCCTCTAGGAAAAAGGATTCCTCTCAAGGGGCTGATCCTGCTGAATTCCTACATTCACTTTGGATTATAGAGTAGAACCATAGAGTCGGAAGAGACTGCATGAGGCACCCAGTCCAGGCCTCTGCCGTGCAGGAAAAGCGCAAAGTACCCCTGACAGATGTGCATCTGGCCTCTGTTTAAAGGATTCCAAAGGAGCCTCCACTACATTTTGAGGCAGAGAGTGGAATCTACTTTCCTGTAATTTGAACCCACTGCTGTGAGTAATCAGAAAGGGAAAAACAAGAATCAAGTGTCAATATTGGAATTAAATGTACATAGCACTGCTGACATGGAGGAGAAAGCATATAAATGTATCGAATGTGGAAAGAGCTTTAGTCAGCATGGAAAGCTGAAGAGACATCAAAGGACTCACACGGGGGAGAAACCCTATAACTGCCTGGAGTGTGGACAGAGCTTTGCTGATAGTACAGGACTACGTTCACATCAAAGGACTCACACTGGGGAGAAACCCTATAAATGCCTGGAGTGTGGACAGAGCTTCACTCATAGTTCATATCTACGTAAACATCACAGGATTCACATTGGGGAAAAACCCTATAAATGCCTTGAGTGTGGACAGAGTTTTACTCGGAAGGGAAGCTTACAAACACATCAAAGAACTCACACTGGTGAGAAACCCTATAAATGCCTGGAGTGTGGACAGAGCTTCACTCATACTTCAGGCCTACGTTCACATCAAAGGACTCACACTGAGGAGAAACCCTATAAATGCCTGGAGTGTGAACAGAGCTTCACTCAGAGTTCAGCTCTACGTAGACATCAAAGGACTCACACTGGGGAGAAACCCTATAAATGCCTAGAGTGTGAACAGAGCTTCACTCGGAGTTCAGCTCTACGTATACATCAATGGACTCACACTGGGGAGAAACCCTTTAAATGCCTGGAGTGTGAACAGAGCTTCACTCGGAGTTCAGATCTACATTCACATCAAAGGACTCACACTGGGGAGAAACCCTTTAAATGCCTGGAGTGTGGACAGAGCTTCTCTCAGAGTTCAGGCCTACGTTCACATCAAAGGACTCACACTGGGGAGAAACCCTATAAATGCCTAGAGTGTGAACAGAGCTTCACTCATAGTTCAGGCCTACGTAGACATCAAAGGACTCACACTGGGGAGAAACCCTTTAAATGCCTGGAGTGTGAACAGAGCTTCACTCGGAGTTCAGATCTACATTCACATCAAAGGACTCACACTGGGGAGAAACCCTTTAAATGCCTGGAGTGTGAACAGAGCTTCACTCGGAGTTCAGGCCTACGTTCACATCAAAGGACTCACACTGGGGAGAAACCCTATAAATGCCTGGAGTGTGAACAGAGCTTCACTGATTGTTCAGGCTTACGTAGACATCAAAGGATTCACACTGGGGAGAAACCCTATACATGCCTGGAGTGTGGACAGAGCTTCACTCTTAGTTCAGGCCTACGTTCACATCAAAGGATTCACACTGGGGAGAAACCCTATAACTGCCTGGAGTGTGGACAGAGCTTTACTCAGAAGGGAAACTTACATTCACATCAAAGGACTCACACTGGGGAGAAACAATATAAATGCTTGGAGTGTGGACAGAGCTTCACTCATAGTTCAGCTCTACGTAGACATCAAAGGACTCACACTGGGGAGAAGCCCTATAAATGCCTGGAGTGTGGACAGAGCTTCTCTCAGAGTTCAGGCCTACGTTCACATCAAAGGACTCACACTGGGGAGAAACCCTATACATGCCTTGAGTGTGGACAGAGCTTCACTCATAGTTCAAATCTACACTCACATCGAAGGACTCACACTGGGGAGAAACCATAGAAATGCATGGAGTGTGGACAGAGCTTATCACGGAATAAGGTAATACAGTAGAGTCTCACTAATCCAAGATAAACGGGCCGGCAGAAGCTTGGATAAGCGAATATCTTGGATAATAAGGAGGGATTAAGGAAAAGCCCATTAAACATCAAATTAGGTTAGGATTTTACAAATTAAGCACCAAAACATTATGTTATACAACAAGTTTGACAGGAAAAGTAGTTCAGTACATAGTAATGTTATGTTGTAATTACTGTATTTACGAATTTAGCACCAAAATATCACGATATATTGAAAACATTGACAACAAAAGTGGCTTGGATTATCCAGAGGCTTGGATAAGCGAGGCTTGGATAAGTGAGACTCTACTGTACATCATAGAATCATAAGAATTTGCTCAGAGTGGAACTTTACATTCCCATCAAAGGATTCACACTGGGGAGAAACCGTAGAAATGCATGGAGTGTGGACAGAGCTTTTCTTGGAATAAGGTTATACATGGACATCATAGAATTCAACCTGGAGAGAATGGTGTTAATTGACACAAGAGTGTCATTCTAACATGTACAAAAGCAACTCTTGCACATTTTGGAAATTCAAGCTCAAAGTTGGAACATTTCATCACATGTGGTGTATTGTAGGAAGATTGAACTAAAATATGTTCCATTCTGGAAGTAAACAAGGTTACGTGAAACTAGAGTTTTATATGCTGAGAATGTTGGATGATCAATTAGAATGAAAGCATGGGTAGTTACTGCGAGATACTAAAGTGAGAATTGACAGGGATGGAAGGAATGTTTTATTCCAAAGCAAAAACAATGGCTTATGAAGACCTGCAAATTAGCCACAACGAACAAACTGACAATAACATGGGCAAATGTCAGTTGTAATAGGTATTAATTGGAAGTGTGTTATCACAAATAGAAGTGTTGTTATATTATATTATCGAAAGGGAGTAGAATAATGAGAGATAAAAATTAACAGATAGAATGAGGCTTTTAGGTACGTATCCCTGTCTGTCTGTTAGTTCAGTTGTGTGTCTATGTAGGTCACTGTTTTGCTAGTGTGTTAGTTTCTGATTTAGTTTTGTATCTCATGTAGTAGTTAGTTTCATGTTCAGTTGAAGCATTATAAATTATTTCTGCCTTCCTTGTATTGTTACTTTTAATTTTTTATTTTTTATTTTCAAAAAATAGGGTGATTTATAAGGGTCAAAATGGCTGAAACTGGAGGGGTGGGTCGAAATGACTGACTTATCGATTTTCTGTATTTGAAAACAAATTGTAATGCTTAGAACCGCTATTATGAATTGTGATGCATGTTAACTATATAACTATATACAATTGATTATAGACTTATAATTGACACTGAATCAGACATGGATACAATAAATTAGTCTTGATGTATCAAGGGTGTGTGTGTGTGTGTGTGTGTGTGTGTGTAAGGAACTGGAGTGTTTGTGTGGGTGCTTGTGAAGAACAGAAGAAACAGGCCTCAAAAGAAAATGGAGTCCACGCAAAGTCTGACATGGGATGGACTTGGCGGGTGAAGCAAGGAATCAGCAAGGCGTCTCTCACCTGGCAAGACGGAACGAGGGTCCAGGAAGGCCTATCCGAATAACCACGGGCAATGAAGTGTGCAGCTGGCACCCCATACGTCATGCAGCCTGAGACTGAGCATGTTTTGAAACCAGGCCGTAAGAACAGAAGGAACCGAAAGAAGGACGAAACTTTAGGCCAGGGGTCCTCAAACTTTTGAAGTGGGGGGCCGGTTCACGGTCCTTCAGACTATTGGAGGGGGGGGGGGGCTGGACTATGATGAAATAGTCCAAAATTAGGATTGTTGTTGTTGTGTGCCTTCAAGTCATTTCAGACTTAGGACAACCCCAAGTCTAAAGTTCAGGACAGGGACCAGGTCAATGACCTTGGGGGCCGCATCTGGCCCACGGGCCTTCGTTTGGGGACCCCTGCTTTAGACTATCAAATGCAGGGGCCTCAAAGATCCAGCACGCTTTCCGGAACCACCGAGACCACGTCTGTCGGGAGAACGTGATCGCCTCTTCCGAGCAGGGCCTGTGCGTGAGAATATGGATGTATGGATCTGCGTGTGGGTGAGAGCTCTCTCGGGATGTGATTTTGATAGGATTGTGATGTGATTATCAATAAATGTTACAATGAAAGTGTTAAAACCAAATTTGGCCTCTGAGCCTCATTGATCCATCACGATTCCCTAAACACTCTGCATCCATCAAAAGAACAGGAACCCTTTCGGTTCATAACACTTGTATTATTATTATTCTGTTAATATGTTTATATTATTGTTATATTATTAAATTCTATTATTGTATTATATTATTTATTATAGGATTATTCTATATTTTTCTATTCTTTATTGTTCTATTCTATTTCCCTATTATTATACTATTCTGTTGTTGTTTCTTCATTCGGTCCCTTCCGGCTCTTGGTGACCTCCTGGACCAGCCCAGGCCAGAGCTCCCTGTCGGCCGAGGCCACCCGCACCTCCTTCAAGGTGGAGTCAGTTCCTTCAAGGATGCCATCCACTCATCTTGCCCTCGGTCGGCCCCTCTTCCTTTTATTTATTCAATTAATTAATTTATACACCGCTCTTCCTCTTACATTTTCCCCATCATCATTCTCTTCTCCAAACTTTCCTGTCTTCTCATGACGTGGCCCAGGGTTCTCCATTGCTGCCCCCAGTGGCACAGCCGGTTAAACCGCTGAGCTGCTGAACTTTCTGACTGAAAGGTCAGCGGTTCAAATCCAGGGAGCGGGGTATTCCTTTTATGTGCTTGTGGACGTAAGCGTTTCTTGTGGTTTTTGGCTATTCCTGGGTTGTATTGCCTTGGAATCTGATTGAGGGATTTGAACTCCTGTTGGATGTTGCTTCTTGCTAAACCCTTTTGGGATATACTTCCTATTTCCCCGTTCCGGAATTTTCCCAATCCTTTCGATATTTTACACTAAACTGCTTGCTTCTCCCTCTTCTGGGCTTCGGTGTGGGGCTGTGATCATTGGGGTTTCCAGGCCTGGGGGGCATCAATCTCCTGCCCCCTCTCACCGAAGGGAGTCGGAGCGGCTTGCAACAATATAAACAGTATAAACAAAGTCAATGAGGGTAAATATAGAAACAATCTAAAGGTTAAGTAAACAACAACAAAGCAAAATACATAGAAAATGCAAACGAAACATATTAAGTACGGACCAAGAGGTGTCATCCATAAATAAGATAAGATACAATAGAATAAGTAATACTTACCCAATGCTCCCATGAAAACATGCCCACAGATGGCACCAAATTCCAAAGCTCTGGATGAGCTCACCCAGCGGGTTCATGTGGATGTCCAATAACATGGGGGAAGGAATCGAGCCTTGCGGCACCCCACAAGCCAAAGGCCAAAGGTCCGAGCAGGTGTCCCCCAGCACCACCATCGGGCGCCTCTCAGAGTCCCCTTTGTCCCTACAAAGCAAAGCCAAAGACTCCCAAAAAAAGCCATGTCATTGAGAGTGAACCCTACAAAACCCCACAACGCAATGGCTGTGGGGCCGAGAAGGTGCCCCCCAAAATACCTCCAGGAAGGACCAGACCCACTGCTAGACGGTGCCCCCCAAGTCCCATTCCCACGAGGCATCCCAGACCGTGGTCTATGGTATTGAAGGCCAAGAGCTCGAACACTGTTTCCATCCTAAATATCTTGGTGTCACCTTAGATCGAACACTAACATATAGGAAACACGGCATGAACACCAAGCACAAAGTAGCTGCACACAACAACATCCTGCAGAAACGTACTGGCAGTGCATGGGGTGCAGACCCACAAGTAATAAGAACATCAGCCCTGGCCTTGTCTTTCTCAACTGCAGAGTGAGCCTGTCCTGTCTGGCACAAGTCTGCCCATGCGAAGCAGGTGGACATAACACTGAACGAAACATGCAGAATCATCACAGGAGGCCTTAAAACTACACCTGATGATAAACTCTACAAGTTAGCTGGCATTGCCCCTCCTGACGTGCAATGGGAAATTGTTCCTAACGTGGGAGAAATCAGGTTGAACATTGTGAAAGCCACCCTCTGCATGACTATCAGCCTCCTCCCACCAGACTCCAGTCAAGGAAGGGCTTCATGAGAACCACCCCTCCTCTTGATGTTCCCCCAGCAACAGCAAGGGTGTCCCTCTGGGCAGCTAAACCAGGCAATTCCAACTGGATGGCCCCCCACGAGGGTCTTCCTTCCTCCAGGGCCAAACCAAGAATGGGCCACTTGGAAGTCCCTGAACAGACTCAGAAGCGGAGTAGGCAGATCTAAAGGGAACCTGGCAAGGTGGCCCTACCTGGAGGAATCCTCCCCCTTGTGTGACTGTGGAGCAGAACAAACAACTCCGCTTACGTATGCTTTCCCACAATGCCCTGCCTCATGTACAGAGGAGGAGTTGTTCAAAGCCACGGACAATGCGGTCGCTGTTGCCCACTTTTGGTCTAAAACTTATTAGGTGCTTGTGATTTCCTTTATTTTATCACTTTTAAATTTATTATGCAATGCTTTTGACACGAAATAAATAAGGCCCCTGAGAGGTCCAAGAGAACCAAGAGATTTGCGTGAAGCCCAGAGGAGTGGGTCGACAACAAATCAGATAGGATAATTATAATATTGTATGATATTATAATATTATAATTATCTTATCCTATTCAATTTGACGCCGATAATATAAAATAGTAATAATCATACGATAGTATAATAATTGTAATTTATTATAATGGCATAATATATAAAATAATAATATATTTTAAAATAATAATGCAATATAAAATATAATAATATTTCATAATAATACCACTCTAACACAATAATAATAATAATAATAATAATAATAATAATAATAATAATAAATACTATTAAAACATAATAATTCTATTATAATATAAAATATAGTATATTGTAAAATAATAATGTAAGGCTGGGGAAGAGGAGGGGGCTTCGCTGGGACCTCATGCCGTGGCCGTCCATCA